>NC_056611.1:17212677-17245177 GCF_018340385.1 Cyprinus carpio
ATTGGCAGCTTTGTCCTAGTCTCTTCAGATAATAGAGATCCGACTGACCCCAGGGGGCAAAGAGCACTTTTTGGGTACAGTCCGAAGCGCTGTCTTCTGTAGAATATGACCACAACATCTGCTGAGCAGGGAAAGAGCATGTCTGGTCCCTTCTCCCCGCGGCACTCCTATCTGCTCTGCTGAGTGTTGCCCTTTAACTTTTGATATGAGGTTTATGTGTCTTGGTGCATTGCCGACTGTAGTGTAAGAAGCTTAGGGTCACTATCTACTCACAGATGTATTGCTTGAATAAATAGGGACTCAGAAGAAAAGCAAAATATAGTCTTCTGACACTGAAATAGAGTAGGCTGGAGTCTGATGGCTTGAGACATACAATCATGTATTGCAGTTTATGTACTCTCTTCCACGCTCTTATTGCAGCCCCAGGGATTTTTGCCTGAATTCATTACTTTCGAATATTCATACATTGAAATTTCTTAAAAAAAAAAAAAAAAAATTCTGATGTTGTTTTAAGCAGGTTCAGAGTGGCAAAGATCTTTTTGTGGAGCTTTTGTACTGTAAGAAAGATAAAGGGATTTTTTGAAGCATGATTTGAAGTCTGTTTCTGCTTGGCGAAGCGAGTTTAGGAATTAATATGTTGAAGTATGGGACCTCTGTCAAACACATGCGTTAGTACTCTATAAAGTTGCAAGGTTCAGGGATTTTTCTTTCGTTTTTGTGCTCTCCATTTAATTTCCTACTCACAGTGTTTTGTTGGACTTTTTTTTTAAGGTGGTCATAAAACGCAGAAATGCCCCTTGCAACAATTTTTCTTTAGGACAGATGTCACCATGGTGCAAGGCTTTCATTTCCCCTCGAGCTAGATGTTTATGCTGTCTCTGCATTTATGTGTGAGACGGAGCATGCAGGTGGACTGCTTGATAGATCCCTGCCCAGCAGGGCTGAGTGGCCGCTGGGTCTGTGGGTACATTTTAACCCGAACCAAGGCTCCACTCCAGAGATCACCTAAGCTGTGGTGACTGGTCAAGCCTCAGTCTGTACTGACATGGCCACTCTGTGACAGAGCATTATAGGAAATACCACAGAACAAAGAATGCTAGTCAAAGGTGATTATGTTTAGATATGCTGCTAAAAATGAGGACATATAAGTGAAGCCTTGAAACATGTTAACGTCCTATACTGTACACTACAAAAGGGGTTAGTAAGTAAAAAGTAACTTAGATATTTCCTTCTACATTAAAAATGACTGTTACTTTACAAATTACTTAAAAAAAAGTAATCTGATTACATAACTTGTGTTACTTGTAATGCGTTACCCCAAACACTGCTCACCAATGCTGCATTTATTTGATCAAAAATACAATAAAAACTGTACTAATGTGAAATAATATTACAATTTTAAATACCCATTTTCTATTTGAATATATAATAACATGTCATTTATTCCTTTGGTGGCAAAGCTGAATTTTCAGCAGCCATTACTCCAGTTCTTCAGAAATCATTATAACATTCTGATTTACTGCTTAAGAAACATTTGAAAACAGTTGTTCTGCTTCAATATTTTTGTGGTTTCTTTTTTTTTTTTTTTTTTGTGTGTGTGTGTGAATAGAAAGAACATATTTTATTTAATTATAATTATAAATGTCTTTTACTATCACTTTACTAATATTTGAACAATATACTGTATGTGAAATTTGTTTAATAGCAATAATTAAGTGCAGATGTATTTGCGATATACATCTATATATTTGTGATATACATCTATCTATCTATCTATCTATCTATCTATCTATCTATCTATCTATCTATCTATCTATCTATCTATCTATGCCTTCTATAAATGTTTCAATAATAAAAAAAAAAAACTATTTTTCAAGACTTTTATAAAATAAAATTCTAATAAAATGAACTAGAATACATATTTAGATAGTAGCCACTGAAATTATAATTTCCATATGTTTTGGATGCGAGTCATTCTATCAGCCTCAGGATCCACAAGACAATAAATGCAGTTTACACAATGCAGATGCACTCAGGCTTGTGTGTCATAAACAATGAGAGAGGCCATTTTCTCATGGCGTAAAGAAAGAACAAATATTCAAAGAATCACACTGTGTATTATAATGCACAAAACAAGGTCTTGAATTGCAAGGTTGTTGTTTGTATTTGGTTTTGTGGCTTTGCCAGATGGCTTGTGTGTGGTATGGGCACCATGAAGAGAAATTTCTGCTTTTTACATGAAATAAACCGAAAGAGTTTGAAAATGTGCTTTTTAAATAATTTAATTTGCTCTCAGACGACTTTCGACAGAAAGATCTGGTGGTCAGGCTTGATGAGACTTGATTGCTCGGTGAACGCAGGCATCTAAGATTGTATAGAACTGTGGTGCATTGACAGTTCGAGATCCTGCTCTCAATTATTTCAGCAAGATCAGAAACACAGATTTCATTAGGGTTGAAGTAGAAAGTATATTATTGCCTTTCTCAGCCTGGCTGATAAAAGGATGATGAAGGTTTTGTTTTTCCAGCATGTCGAGACAAGCTTTGGTGAACAGACATGAAACTAGAAACTATCTGTGTCAGAATAGCTCTCGAGTTGTTCTCTAAATAATTTGATTTGCATCTATTGTATTTTTTTATCTGTGATTTTAGACATTTACAGTTCAGAAAAAGGGAATTGTCAAGCATCTCTCATTCCTTTCGTGTCTGCTTGTCTCCTTTGCAAACTGTAGGAGGTGTTTAAGCTGTTTTCAGACCTTGCCCCTGAATGACAGGGTGATTGGCAGGCAATGAGCAGGCAGGAAATGAGGCCCACATCCTATCTGGGTTGGCTCAGTGGCGTAGAAAAGACTCTTATTAAACTAGTTTAAACCCTGAACTCTCCAATTTGTTTAGCTGTAATCTCGAAAAGCAAGCAAATTCTTTTTGAAAGGAAGATATATTGTTTTGCACCATGAAACAAGTGACCCAATTTAAAACTAAATTACACAAACACAAGTTACTGTACCGTCTTTGAAGCAGACATGCTTTTAACAAAAACAAGCCTGAGCATAATTTCTGGAAGTAGTGTGACTGAGGTCCTGAAATACGGACAAAGTCTGCCATTAGCCTTTTGCAAACAGCAGGCGAAGACAATTACTTCTGAGCAGAGAGAACTCACATTTCGCATTTGTGCTAAATAAGTCACAGGCTGCCCACATTAGTTTGCGCATTTGATGAGTAACTTTCCATTCTGATAAAGCTCACAGTCTCTAGCATGGACATAAAACCCTATTCAACAGTTACGACTAAATATAAACCTCTGAGCTGCTTTGATGCTCCCCTGAAGCCATCCAGAACCCATAAAGCCTGACCTTTTTCTTGTCTTCCAGCTGCGTGCAGCGACCTAGAATTGCTTCCCTTTGATGACCTTAATATTTAATTTGCATGCATTATTGTCCAAAGTGGAGATTAATGTGGGTGTGTTTGACTTTCGAGTTAATTTAGATAAATGCAAAGTGTTGCTGTTCTTGATTTATAGCAGGAGGCAAAATATTAATTTATATGGCTTTTTAATAGTTTTCAGTATATGGACATGACTTTGATTCTTACACGCTTATACAGCAGGTGGGTTTCATTTTTCAACACATGCCTCAAGAGCTTACCATAGCGAATCATATAAATGAAATACTACACTGATAAATCTTTTATATGAATAGAACATGCAAAAGATTCTTACTGCTCTACATTATCTTGCAGTTCTGACAGAATTATTTAGATCATTTTATGTCTGCATGGTAAAATCTTGTGATTCATATGTTATTATGTCTTTTTAATCTGTTATTTTCCCTACCTTCAAATATGCCTACTGCCCTATTATATAGTAGGCAAACATTAGTACATAAAGAGTAGTATGTCCAAATTCACAGTTTTTATTAAACAGTACATAAAAAGAGAAGTGTGTCCAAATTCCCTTTTTTTTTTTTTTTTATAAAATAGTATGTGAAGAGTAGTATATCCGAATTTCCAATTTTTATAAAACAGTACATGCAAACAGTAGTTTTTATGAATTCTCAGTGTTCATAATTAATGTGTGAATGTAGTGCGGATGTAGTATGTCTAAAATTCACTCATACTAAACACATTCATAATGTAGTAGAACATACTTTTTAAACAGTTGTGTAGTAAGTTCTTATTCAGATGTAGTACTCTCTAAGGGTGTGCTTACAATTAGCAGGTTGTGTTAGATTAAAACAAACTTTGGTGCAGTTGCTCTGTTAGTGTGGTGCCATCCTAATCTTGGTGCGCATCAAACAAGCAGATTGTGAGACCCCATGAAAAAGTGTTTTTTGGCCTGCTTCCAAAAGAACTCTGGAGCGGTTCAGCCAATAGGTGTATAAAACAAAGACCAAAGACATCAACCCAAAAACAGGACGTGATGTCACATGTTGTTACCCTAAAGAGGACCGAATCTCAAGCATGGTTCTTTTTATCATAGGAGCTTTGTTGCCCTTTACATTTTGGTACAGGCGTCAGAACTGCTGTCTCATTACAGCAAATATGTGTGCAATGTAGAAATTGCTTGACCTGTTTTGACCCCTTTACACATTTTATAAGTTCTTTGTATGTTATAAACTGGAAAAACTTTTACACTAATAGCTTTTAAACACATACAATGAGTGCATTTAGCCCAGGACACAGCATTGTTGTAAGAGACAAGTAATATAAGCTGTCCAATCAGGTTATGACCATAGATTTGTACCTTATGCTTTGTATATTTAGGTTCAGTGTTAAAAATGACAGTGTGAACGCAAAGCCAACCAAAGGACCAAAAGAACCAAGAGAATCAAACTACAAGAATAAACCACTGTATATGCATATTTTTTCTTCAGTGTAATGCAAGAGAATATATTTTGAAGCATTTTGTGCATAAAATTAAAGTCAGAGGGGTTTGTTGTTGTTTTGGACCCTGTTGAGTTTTATTTTATGGCAAAAACTGTTGAAACTTCTTTAAAATACCTTCTTTTGTGTTGCACAGAAGAAAAAAGTCATACAGGTTTAGAAGGAAATAAGGGTGGTTAAAAGATGCCAGAATTAGAATTTTTGGCTAAAATATAACTTTAAGCACTGACACACAGAGATGATTTAACCTCAGGATACTGGCTGGTAGGCACAGGCAAACTTAATGCTTCAATGAACCCCGGCCCAGTCTAGCTTCAGGGAAATAACCCTGTTCTTGTGAAACATCTGCATTCAAACAGACAGAATACAGTGTAGCTGGTTAAGACTGCACCGCTTCAATCAAGAAATCAATCATTCTCTGCTTGTTAGGTTTGTCTAAATAGGTTGTAAATTCAGCATTCTTTCTTTTGTAGTGTGCAATTATAATTACCAGTTTCAGTCTCGCCACCGCGCTTGGAATAGTAATTATTACACAGAGAGGCAGGGAACATTTCCACATAAACATGAGCAGGCTCAGAGGGAAATGTGGTAGAATGAAAAGGTGATGATGGCTTCCTATAATTCCAATAATGGCCGGCACATGAAGACTGCATTAACATTTGGTGGTTAACGTTCATAACTCTTCGACTCTGCGGCATCACTTAACATTTCTATATTATTGCCACAAAGTCCTCTGTCTCACCTCATGTATATTTCATGAGTGTTGCTCTTTTCCTTACCATTTAGTTCTTTGTGGAGGGCAAATACTGGGAACTGATGAGCAGGTCATTGTATGGGTAATTTTTAGGAGAGGCAACTTTTAAGATTTTCATTTTTTCTTTTTCCTCTCTAGATTCCTTATCTCTATAAATGGAGGCGGTTTGCTCTTAATTAGATGTTTTTATTCGCCAGAATGACCCTTTCCAGAGGGCAAGAATGCAGCAAAACAAAAAATAGTTGTAGCTCTGTTGCAAATAGCTGTGATGTTGCTGTAATTGGAAAGTTATTGTTTAGAGACAGGTCTAACAAGCTGTGTAACCATCAGGTAAATGCTAAAATCAGTTTTCTTACACTTTAAATGTTTCATTAAAAAAGAACATATTTTCAAGGCAAAAATACATTTTTTATAAATATTTCTACTTTAAAAAATGAACATTTAAGATGTTTATTACTCCTCCTGACCTGAACAAAACCTGACTTTTCATAGAAAGGTCAAAATAAATGGATTTTGAGTCTTGAATATAACATGAACCATGTTTTTTTGTAGAATTGCGCAGTTTGACCTAAACTAAACTTGCTGTTCGATAAGAAGGATTAAGTATGTGGTATATATCGTTCAAATGTGTGAGGTCAGTTTTTTTGTGTTTTTGAAAAATTCTTGCAAAGGCTACATTTATTTGACCAAAAACACAGTAAAGACAGTAATATTGGGAGAATTTTTGCAAATAAAATCACTGTTTTCTGTTTGAATATGTAATAAACTTTATTTCATTCCTATAATGAATGCAAAGCTGAATGGCAACTTCTTCAGTGTTAAATGATCCTTCAGAAATCATTCTCATATGCTGTTTGATGTGACAATTATTAATGCCAGTTGTGCTGCTTAATATTTTTGTGGAAACTGTGAGACTGATGATACACGGGGCAACTTTTTGAGCAGTTTTGCTGTGCAACATTTTTGAGCAATGTTGCTTGGGCACTTTCCCACTGAGAATGGGTTACAAATTTCTATCTGGGTACAAATTTCTCACAGGGTCGTTGGCCCTGTGTCTCACCTAGTTGCCCATTGATGGCAACATTGCTCAAAAAGTTGCCCCGTGTATCATCAGCCTGATATGTTTTTGTGTATTATTTGATTAATGGAGAGTTCAAAAGAACAGCATTTGTTTTAGAACATTTTTTTTTTTTTAACTGTAGCTTTTGATCAATTTAGTGCATCCTTGCTGAATAAAAGTGTTAATTTCTTTAATAGAGTAGTATTATGAAACAAGTAAATATATATACCATTCAAAAGTTTAGGCTCAGTAAGATTTTTTTTTTACCCCAAACTTTTGAATGGTATGTGTAAATTTTAAAAGTACTCTTCAATACCCTCTATTGGTTTTCTTATCCCATGAAAATGAAGTGGCTTTTTTATGACAATATTTTATTTTATTAATATTTTTAATTACATTTGTATTTATTATGAAATAAAAAAATAAAACATTTGACAACCTCTTTCACCATATTTCATACATGTTTTTTTTAAATCTATTTTTTACTAGTCCAGTAGGTGTGCACACTAGAGTAACCTTGTTTAATCCAAGCACTTTGGTCTTATAGAGCACAGTCGACCACTTCCTCCTTTCCCTTAGGTTAGCAGTTGAAATGAAATACAAATGGTAATACTCGAGCCATTTAATCGAGGGCACTATTAGATTATGTACGGTACAAACTTTGCGCGAAGCCTGAAGTTGTTCCAGTTGCTGACGCTAGGAGCTGTCCGCGGTACTGAAACAGCTCGACTCAGTCTGAGAGGTGCTGACAGAAATTGAACATTCTCTGGCTCTCCTCCGTTCACAATTACAAATCTGACCAGAGCTCCACGTATCGCGCAGCGACCTCGTTCCTCACGGCGTGGAACGTTTGCGTCCTGCTCCTATTTAATTATTCGGAAAGTGTTTTAGTACAAGGACATATTCTGTGATAGGAGCCCACTGCTGCGAGCATGAACTCGACAAGAAATTACAATCCAAACATGGTCATTCTGATTCTGGCCGTATTTGCTGGCGTGTGGATGGCACGAGGGCAAGGTAAGAATTCATATTTATAATTCTAAACATTTGATACTTGTTCTGCTGTCCACGCGATTAGCGGAAGAGGGTACGCGCAGCTCCACAGACCCCGACGGGTAGACTGATTTCTCACTGTATTGTACATTTGTTTGCGGAGAAAAAACTCCAGCAGATTTGTGTCGAGGAGGTTTATTTAAGACGTTCCACTAATACTTTGGTTGCACGCGAGAAGAAATGTTCTCTCATCACGGATTTCACGACAGATGCACTCGTAAGTCACAAAGTCATCGGCTTAAATTGTGATAAAGCACGCACAGGATGGACAGCACCTTGCCTGACCGTGTGTTTCCTATTAGCTTCACTCTCTTTCGTATTTATTTACAGCGTTGTATAATTTTTATTCGAGCCAGAGTTCTATAAGTTTCAGTCTCTCGTTTTCATTTCCCCATTTTTCTTGTGTAATGGCTCTAAGTTCTCATTCAGTTTAATGTGATGTAAAGTTAGTACACAAGCCAGATATTTGGTTATAGATTAATCTGATCAGTTTTAAATGTGATCATGTATAACAAGCCGAAAAGTTTAAGGTTCAACAGGTTTTTAATTAAGACTAAGAAACATTATTTATTGATTGATTTAGAAGTGAAATATACTTTCAGTGACCTGCACTTTAACAAGTTATTGTAAAATGTATTTTATTTTAAGGTAAATTCTAGCAAGTACACTTATTTAAATCTCTTAGAGAACAATTTAATTTATTGTCACAGAAAGAAAGCAATATAATCACAGAAAGGTGTTTAACTATAAAGCACAGTGTTTGGAACATGAGAAATATGGAGATGACATTTTAAAATTAAATTAGTCTTTTCTAATATAAACTGTAGGCCTGTTTCATCCTGATTTCCTTTACAGAATAAGTGAGTGACATCTTCTGTACATTTGCCATGTTTCATAACTAATATTTGTCACTTAACATAGGGGACTATGTTACATTCTGGCCAGTAATATCTGATGTTGATATTTGACATAAGTTTCTCAGGATTTGCATTAGTTTTGAGGATTATATCAGTACAGAGCTCTACAAGGTTCATGTTCGTCTTTAAAAAATTGATTACAAATCATAGAATACATGTATAATATAACACTAAATGCTAGCCATGAATTTTGCTCACTGAAACCTGCTACAGTCATATTCAAGGCACAGAGTACTCCATGTTGCACTTCATTTTCACTCCAGAAAGCTGTTGTACACTACCTCAGAGCTCTGTGTTGTTTTTAGCTTTTGTCTGACAATTCCCGTCACTCTTTTTTTTTTGTCTAACTGTAAAAGCTCTGCGAGCAATACAAGGGATAATCCAGTGTTATTTGTCATGAGCTGCTCCATGCAGTATACTTCTGAGAGATGCGCAGCACTCATTTTTCTGCGTAAATGTTCTATTCGGTTTCATTTTCCTTTAAAAAGTAAGAATGAGCTGTAATTTGATTGCACGTCAGCCAAATTATGTTTTTTAATCTACACATAATTTCCGTTTTGACGTTTTTCCAATTCAAGAGTACCGTTGCACTTTTACTCACCTGTCACTCGCTGCTGCAGAGAAACTTGCGAAGCAATCATTTCACAAGCCTCTCATCATTCGGGAAGAATCTTTCATTTGCAAATGTGATATGTTTCATAGTTTTAGGTGTCAGAATTTAAATTGCGCTTTATATTTGAGACAGAGTCTTTCCAGCCTGAGTCTGTTGTCTCAGACTCTCAGAATCTTTTGTCTGTACTAATTACATTTTGCACTGTATTGATTACATGTTGGTGATTGGAACATTGACCTTTCTGCTTTGAGAGGTGTATGAGTCAGTGTTTTCCGATCAGTCACCTTCAGGACGGGTGTGATGAGGCTTCAGGGCTGCGCACCGAATGGCTCTTACCTTGAAAAGCACTCTGACTAATGCACAGCTCCATCATTCCACATTGAGCACAGACAGCAGGCTAAAAGCAGGGCCCACCACTCACAAATGGATGATGGGCTATACAAGAAACGCAGGAAGGTCAGTGGGTTAATTTGCTCGGGTCTGTGCTGTCCTTTTGTGATAGATGTAAATACACATTTCATGCATGCACACCAGGAAAGGCAAACAGGAAAAGATGAATGTTAATGTGTAAAAAAATATGTGACTCATGTTACGGTTGTTTTGAACAAGGCAACGGTGCATTAGCAAGTATGAATGTTTTTAAATGAGGTTCACTGGTGTACAGGACAGCCCCCCGGCTCCCTCATGGCATTGTGAGCAAATGATATCTGTTAAATTTGTAATCTGCAGCAGTGTCTACTACATACAGTAGCTGCATAAGCATATATGTATATATGGTGCAAAAGTGTATATGAAATGAATGAATATTGTTTTGCATGAACAAACCGACAGAAATCATGTGTGCTGTTTGTCATGACAGAGCAGCTGGTGTAAAAATGTTGTAGGAACCTTTACCAGCTGCTTTCCTGTAATGCAACGTTACGATTTTAATGGAGCTCCATTCTAGAATCTTTGCTGTGGAATCACTTCTCTCATTTACAGCAGATTTACACTTTGACAGTAACCTATTAATCAAAATATTTGAGCATGGCAATGAAAATGCATAATAAAGATAAAAGAAATAGGGATGTGTGATGTATCTGTACCATAGTTAAAATATGCTGGTTAAAATTACTTAAAAAAGACTGCAATTTTTGTTCTAAAAAAAAAAAATGCCTCTGACATTTTAAACTTGCAAATAATTTACAAGGACAATGGTTGCCTCATTGATCAAATGTGCAAACTTTCATCCTTGTGGTAGCTGTAGTCCATATTCATATTGGTTAATGATTGCTATTGTATATATGTAATACTAAAAATTTAATAGCAATGTTAAATGTAATCTTTAGCCTATCTAAAAAAAGAAACAAATTTTGAAAAACTGTGCATTATGTTTGTTATTTTTTTGTGATGCCTAAATTCTCTCTTCAGATTATTTTTTTTTTTAACTTTCCCTAAATTCCAATCATTAACCTTAAATCTTTATTAAGAAAAAATATTATAGAATTGTATTATCAACCATTTATTGGTTATTGACCATAACATAAAAATCAGCCAGAATTGTATCAGGGAATTGTTGCATCCCTTATAAAAAATAGTATTAAGCCTAATTTGCCCAAAATAACATTAATGTCTAAAACTTTTCTAATTATTGCTTTAAATAAATAAATAAATAAATAAATAAATAAATAAATATTGCAAAATACTATGTATTCATGACATTAGTTTGCAAACCAAAAGTTTATTCACTATTGGTTCCTTCTGACATGTCTTTTGAGTATTGCGATGAGAATGGCAGTTTACGGTTTTGAGAAAAATATGCTAGGAAATTTTCACATTTTGTTGTGTAAAATCAATTCATACCTTCTACAGGAATTTTAAAGTTGCTAGCATGTTTCTATACAATGGAAAGAGTACATACTGAACATACCATAACGTAACAAACTGAATTAAACATGACATTTTGAAATATTACTTCAGTTTTAAAGATACGTATACAAGTATACCTGTTTTATTTACAACTTGAAAAATCTTTTTTTAACGGTGTACAAGTCCCACAACGGTTGTCTCATTCATCAAGCATGTAAACTCAAAATCTTGTAGTAGCTGTAGTGCGTATTTAGTCACTTGTTAGCAAACACAGCGGCATTAAAATCCACATTTGAGGTATGACTGTAGTGCGGAATCGTCTCATAGCAGAGCAAGTATCGTAGCACAGCCGTCTGTGCTCTGGCACTGTGTAAGATCAGACATCCCAGGTCTCCACAGAGAGAATAAGAGTGTCAGTGATGGGTCAACTTAAACACCCAGACGAGATCAGCCCTCGAGGAGGGTGAGTGCCACAACCTGACTCCATTACCTGAAGCACCAGGGGGAGGATTCGGCCACACTTCCTCCCAAAGCAGCTCATCCTGCTCCGATAAGCCATTAGGCTCGCACCCTGTCTTTTAGGATCAAGCAATATCACTCAATCAGCAATTTATCAGTGCCCTTTGTCAGCCCTTGCAGTGCTGGAGAAGAAGGATGGAAGGGGGAGTGATTGTCAGCTTGACCTCTTGACCCCCCCACACACACTCGTTCAGCTGGAGCTATGAGGTTGAGCATCTGCTCTCATAGTCTTTATTACGACCCTGATAAATGAGTCGGCTGCCAGGCTGGATGGCCTCCCACGGCCACTTCTGTAATGCTGACGAATGGTCAGCTGGGACGGCGCTCAGCAGACACTACTGCTGGGAGAAATCTGGACACTGCCAGGGTGCCCCGCCCCCCCGCCGTCAGCACAACTGGCACATATACACCATGGGCGTTTCCTCTGAGGAGGCAAGGGAGGCAGTGCCTCCTTGAAAATTCATAGAGAAAATATCTGTAGTACACAAATAAAATAATTATGAAAATGTAGAATAAAAACGTGTATAAATCAACTAATTTTTATAGCATACGTAACATAAAAACATGAACACTGTGGGTTTGGTGGGGGTAATTGAGAACGAATGGGGAAATGCCTCTTAAGAGGAGGCAGTGCCTCCATTGCACTATGACTGGCCTATTATGCAGTTAATTTGATAAATCCTTTCTTGTTTTCATGCGCATCAGTGTAATGAATAAATATAATGTGAAGACTAATTAAAAAGGAAGTAAACAACTCACCTACATAGATATCATGTAAAAATAAAACTTGAAACGAGTTGAAAACACGATCTGTAAGGGTTTCTTGGTGAGCAGTCAACTTCTTAGTGATCAGCTTCATCTCTGTGTCTGTGACCATCATGACACTTTTTACCTGTCAGTGTTTACTGAGCTTTGATAAATGATGATCCCAAAATACATTGACTATTAAAAGAATATCAGTTCACAAATAAAATAAACATGAAATTAGAATGTCGTTACTGTTTTTATAGTTATTCTTTTGGAATACGTGTAATATGCTTTAATACTAACTTGAAAAGTTTGAAAACCTGGAAAATGGGGCAACATTAAAAGGGATAAATCACTCAAAAATGAACATTTTGTCATCATTTACTGACCCTCATATTGTTCCAAACCTGCATGAATTTCTTTCTTCTGTTGAAACCAAAAGAAGATATTTTGAAGAATGTTGGTAACCAGACAGTTTCTGGGAAAATAATACTATGGAATTCAAAGGCTGTTTGGTTACCAACATTCTTCAAAATATCTTCTTTTGTGTTCATCAACTTGAGGGTGAGTAAATGATGACAGAATTTTCATTTTTGGGTCAATTATCCCTTGAAGTGTAACTGGAACATTAGTTTACATTGGATTAAAATAAAACGTATGAAAAACAGTCAGGACTTTGCCGTAGAACACCACTGATACACACACAGTTCTTCCTGTGTTACGTGACCTGCTCTTACCATCATACAGTAACTAACCCACTTAAACAGCATTTGAAGTTCTTTTGTAGCGGCTACGTCTGAACATCTGTGCAGCCTGGATGATCAATGACTTTGTCAGGCTTCCAGAGGCCAGATGGTAAAGATGGAAAAGTAGGGAGTTCAGATGTAGACATGGGATTGAAATAACACTATTGCCTTACTGAACTTGTACTATAATGGATCCGGTCTATATATGGATGGGAAGAAGGCATAAAGTAGCCCAGAAGTCTGACAGGCTTGGGCCTAATTATAAAACGTGTATTTTTGCAGTCTAGTCTTTATGTTTGCTCTTGACCTGAATATGCCATAGTTTATATCCTTTCCTAATGATTCCCATGCTGTTTTGTAGCACAACATTGCACTCGCGCTCACATCGCACTCATGTGACTTGAAAACTGTTTTCTCCATTAGCCCTGATAAAATGGAAGACCTTGCAGTGACGCTCTCATCCTTTAACCCACACCGTATGTATGTTTGTCTTTATGGCCTGTTTTAATCACTGGCCGTGGCAGGAGCATGGGGTGTAATAGTGCTTTATGTGCTTGTCCTGCCCCTTCCATAATTCAGCCCACCCTGCTTTTTACATCACATTCTATGGCATTCTAGAAAGCGCATTATGGTTTACAATTAAATTCAGTCTTGTCCTTCTCCAGAAAATGAATGGGTGGAAATTGCAGACGAGAGCATGTTTTATAGATTAGACCTCTTATTAAATAAATCCAGTCTTATTTGTATCTGATTGAATTCATGGAACCCCTCCTCCAGCTTTCATCATTCACGCACGTGATATATTAAGGGTAGCGAGTTTATGTTTATATAGATTAACCGCAGATGGTATGTATAATGAAGCAGATGAGGACAGATGTAAAAAGATATAATCAGATAGATTCAATTTAAATAGTGTCTATTGCTATATTAGATTTTCATGTTAGGTATGATGTCAGATATGTTTACTCAAAAAGGTCCGTAAAACAGGGCTCCAGACTGAGACTAAAATGCCCTTTCATCAAGATATTATCTTGTGCATGAACTGGGATGTCTAATTCGTAAACAAATGACTCTTATGAACCAGTTCTTTTTAGTGAGTCAGCCAAAACCTTTAATGAAACAGCCTTTAGTTAGTGGTTTAAATCTGACAGATTTGGTGAATCATTCAGAGGTGTTCACAACTGACTCTTTCACTGAGTCATTTTAGATTATATCCAATTCATGAACAAATGACTCTAATGAACCAGATATTTTTTAATGAGTCAGACAAAAAGCTGTTTGCTTATTTTTTGATGTTTTTTAATGAGTGATGTTTGATTATGTTTGTTTATTTATTTATAGTTGTTTATTTATTAATTTTTTTTGTATTATTGTTTATTATTGTTTACTTTAATAGAGCTCCTATTAATCTGTTTCCCGATGCTTGTTTATTTGATTAATAAAAAATAAATAATACTCCAGAGTTTGTTGTTAATATATGGTAACTATATTTAATATATTATATATTATTATATATATATATATATATATATATATATATAATAGAGGCATCTTTATTAAACATTCGTAACATGAGACCTACAGTTTACTTTAATAAGTGTAATATTTATTTTTATTCTTAGACCCCTATAAAATATATTTGCGAAAGTACAGACCTTACAGTACAGTTTGTGTGTTTTTTTTTCTCTATATTTGAAAATATGTCTTTTGAGTGTGTTTGGGCTTTAGAAGTAAAATATGTCTTTACCGCCGTTCCAAAACCCTGCTGAAGGGCCCCTAAATGTTTTGAGCCGCTGATAAACGACAAACTCCCTCTATCCCCCCCATCACCCCCACCTCTGCCTGTCTCTTCTGCCGAGGAAAAGCAATTTGTTCTTGGTGATCCGATGCAATCAGTTGTGCTTCATAGCTTTCGAAAAAAAGTCTGAAAAAAGATAAAATAAACAGAAGGGAGAAAAAAAAAAACTTGCGAGAGAGGGACATCACTATTAATTAAACCACACGCTCCCGAGTTCTGATGATCATGTGCAGGAACTGCAAATATTCAACACCTGTTTTTTGATTACCAGTGATTAACCTATTGCAGTGTGCATCAGACTCTTATCAAGAGCCATTCAGTGCATGAAGACCCTCCTTAAACCCTCCTTTTCGTAGCGCTTGCTTGAAAATGAGTGTTATTGTGCCTGTGCGTCTCCCCTCCTTTAGGACAGAAGTTGTGAATCAGGCTTTGACAGTTTCCAGGTGCCGAGGCGATGGTAAAGCTTTATCTCGCTCTCTCTCTTTTGCTTTCCCTCTGCCATAACAGTCTCTGATGCACGCCTGACGCTTCCACAGCCTTGTGAAGTGTGTATCCCAATCACTTTTTTCCCCAGCGTCGCTTCTCTCAGGTTGTGTTCGTTCACTTTAGAAGCCCTCTTGCGTTTTGCCATGTGTATATATGCCTTTTCCCCTTTCGTGTCTGCTCCTCATCTCGCTCAAGAGCTTGTCTGATGCGCTAAACATCTGCGGCACTCAAAAGCACCTGCATGCCCGCTCAGCCTCTGTATTTTGACAAGCTTCTACTTCATTTGAACTCCACTTCCACTGTTTTTTTTATTTTTAATTTTATTTAACTGTATATTATTAAACAGATAGTGATTATGCCTCTCCAGTGGGGCAGGTTATGAATGGCCACCTCCCTATCTGCAGCAGTCTTTAAAGCAGGCAGAATACCATCTCTGTGTCAATACCGCTTTTCAGAGCCGGTCCCTGCTGTCCTTTCATTTAGATTTCTTCGCTTGTCCACCAAGATGCACAGCTGGGGTCCCACCATTGCTGCTGGTGACGCCTGTAAGTGGGCTGTGGGACATTAGCGGAACGCTTTTAATGTGTAACTCCACAATAAAGGCTTTCAACCCTCTTGAGGGGAGGAAGGAAAGCTTGTGGATATTCATTACAAATCAATAGGCCAATCTCCCACGCCATCGGCTGGTGTTCACCGCTCTATTTTTCTGCCCATCTCTTCTTGGCCTATGCTGGTGATGTATTGCGCTCATACATTTTGTGTTTTTTTTAATGCTAGGTTTTATGTTAGCAGTATTGATGGGCAGACTGATTCGGATCTGTGAGACACAGATTGACCCAAAACTTTGCTTCACATCTCCTTGCCTCCCCTTGTGAAAAATAAGTACACTTCACTTATAAAAAGAGTACTTATTATGGAAATAATATACTTTGAAAGAATGTAATATAATATAAAGGGATAGTTCACCCCAAAATTAAAATTCTGTAATTATTATTTAATTGGTTCTGTAATTATTATTTTAATTAGCATTCTTCAAAATATCTTCTTTTGTGTTCAACAGAAGAAAGAAAGAAATGTTTGACACTTAATTGCATGTTAATTACAACCAAATTAAAATGTATTGTAGTTTATATTAAATGCAAATAATTGAACTTCAATTCAGTTAACTTTCTTTTGTGACCCACTTAAGTAGGACTTTAGTCCATCTTTATATAATTTCATTATTTTATTGTCTATGAAATATGGTTAAAGTGTACTGTCAAATGTACTGACAAGAATTCAAGGTAAACTAAAATATACATACTTTAATGTCGTTTCTATTTAAACTTTTTGTCATGTATTTAAATATATATATATATAGTAATTGCACATTTGTAACAATGAAGTTGCAATTTAGTACATCTATTATATTTAATTATACATTAAAGTATACGTTAAGTTAAAATTATAATCAAGTATCTTACATGTGCTTCAGTATAATAATCAACACATTGAAATAAGTGAACTTCTTTAAAGCATGACGAAAGATTACTAAAGCAATAATTTAAAATGCATTCTAAGAAAAACTTTTAATTTTACATTATGAATGAAGTGTACTTTTTTAAAGGTGTACTGAAGTGTTAAGAAAGTCACTGTCTAAGTACATAAGGACTCATATTTTGTTAATACTTAGTTAATTTGAAGTCCACTACAAGTAGACATTCAATACAATCAAGCACACTTCTTTTTCACAAGGATCATCACTGTAATGATCTCAGAATGAGTCCATCCATCCAGCTGGATTTGGTCAGAATCCAGGTGTAACATGCGTGCAGATGGCGTCAGTTGGCACGTTAACCTATATGCCGCACGTATATATCTCCCAGGCCCTGTCTCCATATCGATCCTTTAGTCAGAGGAGAGCAAACGGTGGATCAGCCGCTTCTCGTCCCTCATGGATTGGCAGACTGTGTACGCCTGGTTAATTGGGCCTGGCGTCTCTGGCGCATGCAGAACCGCAGGCTCTCGGCCACAATTAAGTCTCCGAAAAACCTTCCCGTCCCTTCCCTGCGTTTGAAGTGCCAGCTCCCATCTAGGAGCTACTTCATCTAGAGCGTTCCCCAGCAGGGTGCAGCAGTTAGGGAGACGGCAGGTAATCACCGGAGGAACATTTGGAGTGGAGCAGGAGTGCATCCTTGGTTTCTCCGCATCAAAGCATTGAGCAGAATATGTCTTACCTTACAGCATATTTATGTGGACACTGTTGTTGGCAACTGATTGTGATTGTGTGAAGATTTGCTAAATTGAATAATAATTTAGGACAAGAATTATCAAACTTTTTGATGCCAAAGACCTCTTTCCTAAAAATAAATAGGCAGCTATTGCATGTGTATACTCACAAAGGATGCATTTACTGTATCAGAAATACAGCATTTATAAATGTAAATAAAAACAGTAATGTTTTTAAATATTATTCGAATTTATTTTTTAATATGTTTTAAATAGTAATTTCTATGATGGCAAAGCTGAATTTTCAGCAGTCATTACTCCAGTCATCAGTGTTACATGATCTTTCAGAAATCATATGCTGATTTGCTTGAAATTATGACAGATTTTTCATTTTGGATGACCTGTAACTTAAAATGTTAACTTTTGCATCCCTAAAAATCATTTTGTAATTTAATTTTTTTTTTTTTTTAAATGTTTTTGGAATTAATGCCATAGCCACGAGAAAGCTATGCAAACAGCTTTCTGTGAGTAGTAATAGCACCATAAATATAGCACTGTTTTCTGTATGCATCTATTGTCAGCCAAACTTTCCTAGAAAGGAGATGTGTTAGTGCTGAAAAGAATAACAAAAATGTAATTTAAATGCCTAAAAGCATTATTTCAGTGCATTTTGTCCCTGGATAGGCGGGATTGTGGGTGGTTTGTAAATAAAACCCAGTTTTTTTTGGTTCTAAAATGTCATACATAAAAACTGTTTAGTAAATCCTCCCCAATAAATCTAGAAATACATAAGTTGCCACTCAGTGGGATTTCAAACTGTTGGATC
The DNA here is from genome assembly GCF_018340385.1 of Cyprinus carpio. Taxonomy (NCBI): domain Eukaryota; kingdom Metazoa; phylum Chordata; class Actinopteri; order Cypriniformes; family Cyprinidae; genus Cyprinus; species Cyprinus carpio. Next base: position 17,231,133 of record NC_056611.1, read on the forward strand.
ATCTATGCGGCACAAATGATATGTCATTAGTTGCGTCTTTCTTCAGAGAGGAAGAGGGAAAGGGAGGCAGACCTCAAAGTAATTTCCCTCCCATCACATTTAGCATTTACCATAAAGTCCCTCATTCCCCATAAAGGACTGATTGATGGCTTGCCAGGGATTGTGCCTAGCATGCACCCCCAGTGCTTAAGGATATTCAAATCGCTTTGTGCCCTTGCTCTCGTAGGCCTCGCACTAGCAGGATGATTTAAAGGTGGTAACAAGATGTGCTCCGGGGCGCAAAATATTGAACACCATCAATGATGCAGCGACTGAACAAAATGCCTGTCAGTTAAAACAAGTTATTAGATCACAGGCAAAACCGCTCTTCTCTTGCATATAAATCCTGCCCTCTGCTCCCAAATCTATCACGTAGATGAAGCAAATCCCCCAATGCACTACTTTTCTCTGCATTAATGTGTATTTACTTGTGAGATGGAAAACATATTGTGTGCTAGCACAATGCAGAGATGATTCATCCCTATAAACTCTTTTAAAACCCACCCGACAGTACATAATACCTTGCGGGATCTATTTTCGTTCCTCTATAGTCCTTTTCTGTAGACTAAAGTAATGAGCATCCTGCTGTAGATTGTGAAGAGAGCTCGTCCTGCGGAGCTCCTCCAGCTAATGAACTTAGTGTATGTGCCGAGCCGATGTCAGGCCCTTAAGAGTCCCAGACATGCCATAATAAAGATGAATCATGCAAATCCAGGGTGTTTGCACAGGACGCCGTCGCTGTGAATCACTCCGCTCATTATTTACCTTTACTAAGTTGTCGGGAACGATGCCACGTCACACGGAAAGCTAAATAGATGGACTTGGAGTGTTCGGAGACGCCAAAGTAAGACAAATGTCCTGGCATGCTGTTTTAACAATTTTTTTTTTTTTGCACACATACAGTATGCACATAGTTTTAAAGGTGTTTGTGAGAACCGAAAAGCGAAATGCCACAGTATGGACTGGACCGATGCTTCAAATGGCTTTAATCTGACAGTTCCTTAGTGATTTTTCTCCCACTGTTTTACTGTTAACAGGAAACACTGTGGCACGGAAGCACTAACAGCCTTGGTTTGCTCTGTTCTGGCTGCCAGTTATGATTCTAATGATTACAGCTGAACACGTCTTTTGTTTGCAAGTGACAGATTTTTTTGGAGGCAATGCGGCATACTGGGAATAGCAAGGTTTTTATGTTATGGAGGAGATAGCGGGAAATGGGTGATGGGTGAATAGCATTATTTGCCCCTTACCGGGGCCATATTAACTCGGCAGGCAGTGCAGTCTGAGAAGAAGCAGATGCGAGACTGGAATAGAGCAAATGCTCTGAACTGTACAGCCAGCTGCAGCATGGCGAGCCCTGATTGGAGTCCTTTCTGCTTTAGAGCACTTATTCATTGATTGATTGATGCATTCATACCCAGCCGTTCATTATAGGCACTTTTTCCGCTTCCCCTGTGACTGATATTCAAGAGGGATGTGCAGTTCCTGAAGTCGATCGTTGACATTTCTGGCAATAAGAAGGGGACAGATATCGGACATAGTCAGTGTGGGCAATCGTTTGCCGATTAAATGTTTGCTAATTAGCTTATCAGTGGTTTTGATGCATCCATTACATGCCTGATCTATACAGAAAATAAATATCCTCTCAAATAGACAATGTATATGCATTTTTAATGGTGATGTTTTAATTGGGCACGTTTTATTTGAATTTTAATGCTTTTCCCAATGGCAGCTACTTGCTTAACTGCAAGTAAGCCATTTGTAGGTTGTTTTTTTCCCCCTAAAAGTGCTATCAGAATTGTAGTTTATTTGTTAAGCATCCTGACAGTAACAGTTCAATTAATGGTGTGAGTTTGGGACGAGACTATATGTTTGTTGAAACAATGGAAGACATTTTTGCATGCAGTGTTTAGCAAATCTCAAAATGAGTATCCATTTTTTTTATGCGGTACATTATAATGCTGAGATAAATTCACATTTAAAACGATTTATTTTTGTCAGTATTTTTTCTTTTTTCTTTTTATTTGTTCAGACAAAATATTATAGAATTGTATTATTTGGTCACACATTTTAAGGTCCAATTATTACTATTAACAAAACAGGAACTATGATTTTTGCCTCAATGAAATCCTCATTTGCTGCTTATTAATAGTTAGTAAGGTAGTTATTAAGTTTAGGTATTGGGTAGGATGAGGGATATAGAATATGGCCATGTGCTTTATAAGTACTAATAAACAGCCAATATGTTATTAATAGGCATGCTAATAAGCAACTTGTTAATAGTGAGAATTGGTCTATGAACCTATGCTAAAGTGTTACCTATTATTTTCCTTTTCCTTATTTTCAGCCATAGCATGAGTAATTATCACCTGTATCAGTTAGAATTTTAATAAAAATGCATCCCTTCCAAATAGAGAAAATTTGGTCAAATAGTAATTTTAATGCTTTATAAAACACACTTTTTTTTAAAGGCACATATGATGCTGCTAAAAAGAACATTATTTTGTGTACTTGAAATGAAATGTGTTTATGTGGTTTAAGGTAAAAAAAAACACATTATTTTCCACATACTGTACATTATTGTTTCTCCTCTATGCCCCGCCTTCTGAAACGCGTCGATTTTTACAAGGCTCATCTCTCTGAAAAGAGAGGTGTGCTGTGATTGGCCAGCTATCCAGTGCGTTGTGATTGGCCAAATGCCTCAAGCGTGAGACACAAATGTTACGCCTCTTAACATATTCTGAAGCCTTGTCCGGCAGGAGCGACGAGACAAAAACATAAAACCCATTATAAACGTGATGTAAACATGATTTCTAGTCGTGTTTTCTTTTGGAAGGCAAAAACAAAGTAGTTTCGCTTTCTAAATGGAACAACGTCACAAACCGCGGCCTTGAGTGAGCGGAGGCCGGAGGCCTAGAGTGAGCTGTGGTCTAGAGTGAACCGCGGCCGCCTTGAGTGAGCAGAGGCGTGCGGCAGGCGGATTCTACGAAGGAGGGTACCTTGGGCTTGCAGCAACCACATGTGACGACTCCGAGCTTGACAACGCTTCGTCCACGGTGAAAGCCAATTCGGCAATCCACAATGCAAAGTTGATGTATTTCCTCAGCGACCAGCATGGATCAGCTCCAGGCGTGACAAAGCGGATATTGTCCTCTTTGGAAGACCAAACAAAGTAGTTTCACTTTCACAGTGAAACACACAGCGTCTATACGACACGGCGGAAGCGGCAACAACAATACTACAACGAGAATAAAACACCTTCTTTCTTTGCGTGAACATCTGTGCGGCGTTATGCAAATCTTTCCACATAGTGATGTAGAGATGTGGGGGCGTGTTAGAATGAGCCGTTTCAGGGGGGGTGTGGACCAGTGTTAACTTTTATAAAGAATATCTCTTTGGATTTGAGACTTTAGTCTTTGCAACTTCACAGATCTTCTTTATTCACCAAGAGCTTGTAACACTCAGGAAAATTTGAATTTGCATCATATGACCCCTTTAAATTCGGGAAAGACAAGGCAACCCTCGGTTTGCGGGGAAAAAAATCAAAATGGCTGACTGTTTTGTTCCGTGCTGACAGATCTGGAGCGCAGTGAACACATCACAGCTCCTATAGGCTTTTAATGAATCGAGGGAGACCAGTGATGGTCACATTGATTACCTATGTCGTCCTGTGCTGTTCATTTCTTATTGTGTTAATGGCCAGCAGCTCTGGGTTTTGATCTCACATGTAATGACTTACAGTTTGAAGGCTTGCCGACCGCTATTCATGAGCAGTGAGCCGCTCCAATCAATGTTTTCACACCGCTGTTCGAAACTCAACATTATGAAGACATTTTTGTTGTTCAGAAACTGTAAAATGCCATTTGGTACAGCGGCATGATGAAGTGGCATTGACAGTAATGACTACATTAATATTACTCCTGGTGTTTGCCATTTATTTGTCTTTTTTTTCTTTTGCTTGGCGAAAGTGTAATTAATGACCCGCTGAGGAACAGCCGGCTGCGGTTGGTATTTCCTGTGGGTGTAGTTGCCCTTCAGTGGGAGCTAGTCTTGTTCCACAGAAATCAGCTGTTTAGCCTTTGGGAAGTTCCGTGTAGATGCGGCCCTATAGATGCAGCATATTGATGAAGCTGACAACGGATTTGGGTTGTGAAAGTGCAGTGCAGCTGATCAGATTAAACTGTACCAGGAAGATTTTGAAAAAAGAATCAATATCCAGAATCCAGATAATCCAGTCAAAGTTGTATGAATTGTTTGGTTTCTAAATAAGCAAGGCCTTGATGGATTTAAGGGAGCAAAAAAGTTGAATCAAGGGGTTAGCATCCAGTTGCACTTTGTTTTGTGTTTGCTGATGCAATAATATTGAACAGTGTGCAATGTATCAGGATGACAGCAATCAGAGTGAACCGCTTAGTTCTGGTGACACTGCACTTAATAAAATCTGTGAGGGTGATGCATCTTTTCACATAATATGCCACACTGGCACAAACAAATACAGAGAGGCACTATTAAAAATGACACTATTAAAAAATAAAGCGAGAACGACTGTGTGCAACCAGGAGAGAGGAAGAGATTGTTTTTGTGTTGTTTTTCAAATGTCCTTGAGCCCTTGTGCTTTGGGGATTTTTTTTTTTTTTTTTTTTTTTGGTCTCTCCTTCGGAGTTCTTTATAATAAGAATATATTTAAAAAAATGGTTGTCGTAGATTTCTTTGAAATGGAAATGTGACCAGTGAAATATCGATCTGATTACCATATTTATTCTGTTTGTTTCAGCCACATGCACTCTCGTTTCCCTCATGTGTTGTACTGAACATATTTCGTTTTCATAGACATACATAGTGTGTAAGGGTAACTATCACAAAACCAGTCAAGCATGTCTGGGGTATATATAACCTAAAAAAATCAAAAGAATGAAATAGGTATTTTACTTAATTTTATTTTATTTTATTTTATTTTTGTGAAATGTTTTGCGGGATTCACCTATATATCTCAATATACCAGCTATTTTCTGTTTTGCTAAATATCATGTGCGATTCTCCCGCATTCCTTTGCTTATTTGGTTGGTGCAAGGAATGTTACCTCATATTTTTTGAAGGAAGATCTCTGACAAGTTTCATTGTTGATTGACAACTCCCTGTGTCTAAATAAATCAGCCACATTCAAGATGTCTTATGTATTTTGACTGACATGCCATCACTGGTGGTTAAAAAAGGAATTTCAGTGTCTGATGGCAGTATCTAGATCACTGTGCCTTACGTGCCGCCCCCCACCACCCTCTGCCTTCTTCCTTCCAGATCATGACGCTGCATCAAATAGGGATGTTTTCATATTAACATTAGCGAGATGCCCAAGATATTCAATGCATGAACAAGTACGGTTCATGTCTGGAGCGCCTCACTGCTGTGTTGTTTTTTTTTTTTTTAAATCCTATTACTGTCGGGTATGACTTTTCCATACGTCAGCTTAAATATGACTCACTTTGACAGCGTGCCGTAGCGAAAATGGAGAAATCCTTACAGCACAAAGCGGTTGATGAAAACGGGGTATAATGCATGTGTGATTTGAGTTTGTAGATATGGTGCACTGGGCTTATAACACTGTTGTACGTTAGGAGTAAAGGGGGCTTGGAGCTGACCTCGGGCAGCCTTTGGAAATTCAGGGTCTGAACAGTTCAGCTCACAGGGAAATTGGCCAGCTCGCTTCAGACCCCCCAGGCCTGCCCCAGTAGAACCTCCATTAAACAATGTGTCCGTTGTCACCCCTTAGCCATCTCCGTCAAACCCAATCTAACCCCTCGTATTGGCTTCACCAGTAAGGACAGTGGGGGTGGCTGATGCTGTAGGGGTGTCGTTCTCTCTGGCGTTCAGTATGCCGGATGATTTTTTTTAAGTCTTGTCAGTTTTGTGGTTGAGATTATTGCTGCAGTTAGCTTTATTGCTGGCTGGAGGGTTTGTTCTGGCAGATGTGGTTCGCTAAATGTCATGCTGACCGATCTGGACTGTCTAAATTGATGTCTAGACTGCTCACAAAGTATTAAATTGGTCATTACAACTGGCCATTGCACAATTTGTGCCCACAGAATTCTACGGAAAGCTCAGCAGATTTCCACAGAAATTGAGCAGCCATCCGTCACAAACTGCTGCACTTCTTCCACCCCTTGTGTTTTTATTTTGGATAATCTGATACTACTTTTAAGGCATGATAAGAAGGTATCATCTGATTTTCGTTTAGGAAGAAATGTACAGATTCTATGTGGGCTTAGCCGTGACAGTTTTTGCTTTCTCTCCCAGTCTCTTCTCCTCTGTCTGTTTCTCAGCTGCTGTAATGAGAGGAGAGAATGGAGTTCTTGAGAATGTGCAGAGGGTCTGTAAAGCTCTGAGGCTCAGGAGAACAGGCCAGTACTGTTTGATGGCAGTATGGCTGGATCTGAGGATTAATTTGAGATTAGACTGGAGCCGAGATCAGGAAGACCTGGAATAAAGCTGTACCACATGCATGAGACAGGCCAGCCTATGAGAGAGATGGGATTTATTACAATAGTTCATAGGAAGCATGTCTCTAAACTAGTGGTATAAATCAGACAGTAGCTGTGTTTCTATTACTTTTTAAAATGGTGCAAATTGAAACTAAGAAATGAAAATTCACCCAATGGAAACGTTAATTTTGAAAATACTCCCATATATTGCAAAAAAAGGTTTTTACGCTCTCACAAGGTGGTTTTTCAGGCAATTCGAGAAAGGAATATTGTGTAAAACTAAACCTAATAGAAACAGTTTCTCCGCATTTACAGATCACCTCGCAAATGTAAAAGTCACATGATCGTTCTATAATGTATTATAACCTCCAAGAAACATGGCCGCTACCAAGTATAAGGGGCTTTCCTTGCCATTAATGTATATAAACTTTACATAGCATAAAACAATAATAATAATAATTATTATTATTATTTTATTATTATTACTGCTTTTTAAAAATTAGGATTAAAGCTATGAATATATATTATATCATTGTATAATACTTGAATAATACATTAAAGTTATGCATTTAGAAAATAATAGATGGGTATAAAACTATATCATTAAATGTATCAATAAAATATATCAATATATTATTATTATTATTATTATTATTATTACTACTACTACTATTATTATTATTTCTTCATTTTCACACTGCATTGCTAAACGCAATGCTTGGATTAAACCCTAGTCAATTTTATTTGAAACTGAAGAAAATATGATTAGCATTATACTACAGTATTACCATAGTGCAGTCCTTGCATTTAACCCCTTACCGGTCACCCCCCATTTTCGGCATTGAGACACAAATGACATACCCAAAATAAAAAGGTTTCTGCTCATGAGTCTTTCTGACTAGATACATAATCAACATATGTTCACAAAGCTGACACTTCAAAGTTTACTGTTCAAGAATCAGAATTAGGAATATTTGGAGGCTTGGTTACTTATACAGCACTGCAATGTTACTATGAAATTTGGTGTTGGTTAACCGACAGATATGATATGCTGCATTGTAATAGTGTAAAAATATAATATGCTGTTTACCCAAGGTAAAAATCCAATGCAACACCCCCATAACAGACTTAGACCTTCAGTATAACAGCACACCGTAGGTTCACAACCCTTCTGCCTGCACTCTAAGGAATGAGTCAGAGAAAGCAAGTGAAAACACAGCTTTTCTCTAAATATTTCATATCTTTTGCTTTCTGAACTGTCCTCGCAGGCACACCGTCTCTGCGCGCTTACCTGCCGCCCTATATTGGTGAAGCTGAGTGGGCCAGGCTGTGTTTAAAAGCACTCAGAAGCTGTCACTAAGTGTTTTGCCTTTGTACTTGCACATATTTGCTTGTGTGCAGCTTCCCCCTGGTGTGCTGTGTCCTTGTACCTGTGAGAGGATGAGACAAAGCTCGTCTTTCACATAGAGTGATGCTCAGAGGATCTGGAGCACATGGCTTTGAATGGGCTGGAATGAGAGAGAGGAAATGAGGTGACCCGTTGCCCTCATGAGTTTGTTCACTGGCCCACGACTCCTGAATCGTGATGAATATATAACGTCTGTTCACTGACTGTCTTGTTCTTCCTAGTGTTTTACAGTTTAACACTGTTATGCAACCAGACATGATGGAGCAATCAAGCGATGGTTTTAATACAATGTAAACCACATGATGGGACATAATTAGGGATGCACAGTATCAGTTTTCAGACTATAATCTGTTTTTACTCTGTTTAGAACATCATTGCTTTTATCTAACACTCTCTTAATTTAATGTAACTATTAATCTTGCTAACACTTTAGTATAGGGACCAATTCTCTCTATTTACTAGTTGCTTATTAGCATGCATATTATAAACATATTGGCTTATGTTTATTAAAGCACATTTCTGCATGACAATATTCTACATCCCTAATCCCACCCAAAACTTAAAGCTAACAACTACCTTACTAACTATTAATAAGCAAAAGATAAGGAGTTTATTGAGGTCATGTTGAATGGTTTGTTAATAGTGAGAATTGGACCTAAAAATAAAATGTGACCCTAGTTTTTAGCAAATATCGAAATTAATATTTTGTGAATTTTGTGATGCCTAAATTTAATTACTTATTGTTGTAGCAGTTGTTTTTTAGTGTTTAGTGTGTTATTTTTAAAAATGTATTATGACTAACTAGAATGGAATATTAATATAAGTCATTTATTGGTTATTGGCCATAGCATGAAAATACTGATTACTTTATCGCATTTGAATATCGGACTCAGAGCATTCATTAACACAGTCATAGCCAATCAGGAGATGATGTTTAATGTACAATTATGTGGAGCAAAATTTTGGACCAATCAGGTTTCAGGGAGGATGGGGCTATGCAATGCAACTCCAAAAAAAATAAAAAATGATCAACAAAATTACAAAATTAGGTTAGGACACTATTAATAATAAATAACAAGAACATATTACATGATGTGTAAGGAGCATTATGGGGTCATTGCATTTTCATTGATTAGGTTTGACACAGTAAAAACCTTTTCATTGCTTACTGTATATATGGTCAAAACTGGATCTAATTGGACATTTTATGCAATTTTACAGTAAAATACTGTTAAATATACAGTTTTTGGAAGTGCAAAAAAGGTCATCTTATAATTTACTGTGAGAAACCATGCATTGACAATTCCGTGTTTTACCATGATTCCCTCTGTGTCTGTTTGCTTCATTTCAACTTTTATTCATCAGTTCAATGTCTCATGCATGTTTAAAAATAGGATTTTCAAGTATTATTTAACAGCTGTTACAACCAAAACAATGCCAAGCCCTAATTAAATTATAGAATTACTCCCATCACACAGCTCTGTATTGTAAGGCAAGGGAAAACTGCCAGGCGTCCCTTTTTGAGTGGGCAGGTTTTAATCAATTTGTGAAAGGCCAAGAGCAATCTTACCAAGGAGAATGAGGCAGTGCTTCCTACATAGAAGGTCAGCAGAAGAGAAAAAAAAAAGAAGACAGAAAGAGCTGAATGTATTTCTCAGGCAACTTCGCATCAGCAATTGCTTCCATAAAATCGCCCTCGCTCTTTTGTTTGTGGGGCAGATTAAAGAGAGTCACATCGCGCGCGAGATGACCCAGAAACTGACCCACTATGGCGCTCAGCTTGCCCTCAGCATTCACAGATATGTTTTGATTTACTGTACGATACATTATAAAATACTTCAGTGTTTTACCCACTGGAGGGATTTGTTGGTGAATGGCTTGGGCCGTGGAGCAGCCTAGATGGACGTCAGCTGTTCACATTTAATTAACAACCTTGTACGTTTGTCATAACTGCCATTTTTACAAAACTCATTACAAGAAGACTGACACTTGCTCTTTTAATGCTCTCTCTCTATTGCTTGCTGTCACTTTGTTGCCATCTCACTTCATCCAGTATGTGTGTACTTGTCTCTTTATTTATAGAAGTATCGTATGCTGCTGGGAATTATAGGTTGGAACCACATTGTCAAGTTGCTATACAACACATAGAGGAAAAACATTATCCAAAATTCATTAAAATCAGTAGCTGGGCTCTTTGTCAGAGCTGTGGCGAATGGGTGTGCTCATGAGAGATAAGTGAGCTTGATGAAGTGTACACTACCTGCTGAGCTGCTCTTGGCCCTGGACCAGCAGCCTCTTGTTTTTCTGCAGGGAGCTGTAGGTGAAGGCAGAAGAGACAGCTGTGTGTTGGGCTCCTGAACTCTTTCTCGTGCGCTCTCTGTCTCTTTGTATCTTTTTTTTTTCCTGCCCTCCATGAGCTTCTCTCAGACAGGGTGAGTACAAATCTTCTCAGCTTGGCTTAATCCAACACTGTTGACAGAGTAAAAAATAAAATATATGTTCTGTATGTCTGGCTATCTATCTATCTATCTATCTATCTATCTATCTATCTATCTATCTATCTATCTATCTATCTATCTATCTATCTATCTATCTATCTATCTATCTATCTATCTATCTATCTATCTATCTATCTCTCTATCTATCTATCTATCTATCAATCTATCTATCTATCTATCTATCTATCTATCTATCTATCTATCTATCTATCTATCTATCTATCTATCTATCTATCTATCTATCTATCTATCTATCTATCTATCTATCTATCTATCGTTCTATCTATTTTTCTATCATTCTACCGCTCTAGCTATCTGTCGCACTCTATCTATCTATCTATCTATCTATCTATCTATCTATCTATCTATCTATCTATCTATCTATCTATCTATCTATCTATCTATCTATCTATTTATCTATCTGTCTGTCTGTCTGTCTGTCTGTCTGTCGTTGTTTGCTCTGTTTTCATTTATTCGTTCATTTGTTCTGTCATTTGCTGTCGTTCATTTATTTGATTTTTCTCTATTGTTCATTCGTTTGATAGATTCTGGTGGAATGAGCCATTTTCTTTAGCCATTTTCAAAAAACATCTAAAGACACATTTTTTTTGCCAGTAACTGACCAACTTATACTAGCACTTACCTATTCTATTCTGTTCTATTCCATTCTATTATTGAAAAAAACCTAACTAAGCGTACTGTGCTAGACTAACTGAGACTTTTCAAGGCACTTGTATACTGTTGTTGTTCTCTCGTTGGTCTGATTGCTTCTATTGTTTTCATTTGTAAGTCGCTTTGCATAAAAGCGTCTGCTAAATGATTAAATGTAAATGTCATTCATTCATTTGATTTTTCTCTATTGTTCATTTGTTTGATTTGTCTCTCTGTCATTCGTTTGTTCTATTTCTGTAATGGTTTCGTCATTTCTTTCTTTATAATTCTGTCATTCTATTTCTTGTATCAATTATAGTTAAACACTTTTTTATTAGAATATTATGCACTTAGATCCTTTGTCCCATGAACATCAGTGGTGTTCTAAGGGTTGTGCATCCACAGAGTTTTAATGCGTACATTCATTGTGTTTATTTTACAAACACATATCCAAGAATTATATAAGGTATTGATTATTTGCAAATTAAATGTCATTGCCACAATTTTTAATTACATTTTAGTGGAAAGCTTTTCTGCTGTGAGCATGTTTCTTTTTAACTCCTGATCTTAACTTCTCCATCTCCTCCACTCTTGACTTCTTCACCTCTCTTCTCTAGCCTTGAAATGCAAGCATCTGGAGCAGCAGACAATTTGGGGCGGTATTAGCAGTTCCCTGGCCCTTGGCCTAGCCTCACTTGGCTTAAGCTTGTGTAGTCCAGGCAGTATTGGTTCCTCCTCTAGCCCTGCCTCTGCACCCTACACAACCATTTCACCCTCTGACCCCACTCAGAGTGGAGGATTATCACAGTGCGTGGGGGGAATATGAGAGCGAGCTGCTGACCTTGTGTGCAAAACTTTTTACGCTCCGTATTGTGGCTTGCACTTAAATGCGGACTTGCATTTCACACTTGTGCGGGTACGCCTGCTTTAAAAAATAAAAAAAATTAAAAATTAAAGCCAGAAAAGCAGTTCATATTCTGAAGGCCAACAGCTGTCAGAGATGTGGATTAGAGGTTCTTTGTTGAGCTGTAGTTTATCCTATCCTGACAGTGGTCCAGTCCCATGGAGCTCTATACCTGCTGTGGTGCATGCTGTGTTTTCTAACAATGGACAGTAGATATGTCTAACACAGGGGGTTTAGGCTGTGGATAAAGCACAAGATTTCAGAGTAGCTTGATGGTTTAAGCTAGGATGAGACTTTAATACAGCAGCACTCCCTTTTCTCTCTTCTTCAGCTCTAAAAGCACTTCATAATGAAAGAGAAAAGCGTGCAACGCTTACTCAGCGTGCCAGTGCTGTCCTCATAATGTCATTTAAATTAATGACTTCCTGCTGAATTAAGGTAGCAATGTCAAGAGGCTCCAAACATTGCAGGTTAGTATGTATACTGGTTAGCCAGACAGTGTCCAGGGTATTTTAAGTTTAAATAAATCTCAGACCCTCTCACCTCAGGCTGTTGCCCAGCCGTAAATGAACAGATTGGTGAAATACTGCTGCTAGTAGGCAAAAAACAAGGAGGAGAAAGCTAGAAACTTTTTTTAACTAGCAAGTCAATTCATGACATTTTCAAGGCCTTTTTTTTTTTTTTTTAATTCAGGGTTCATATCTACTGGCAAAAAACTAATATAACATAAAATATATATGATAATATATAATAATTAGTGCTGTCAAATGATTAATCATGATTAAAGCTGCAGTCGGTAACTTTTGGGGTTCGCGTCTGGCGGAAGAACATTGTAGCCGGAGCTACTTCTCTCCAATATAAACAAAATCCACCGCTCCCGGCTCTTCTGGTCCAATCAGCGCAGGGCTGTGCCAGTGTTGTTTTGTGTTGAAAATGTAAAAAAAAAAATATATGAGCGAGTACATCATGAATCCATTTTCCAAACTGTGTTTTTGTCTTATCCTGAATCACTACGGTACACCTATAATAAGTGTTTATATTCGGACTATTTTAGTCTGGTTGGGGTTGGCAATGCTGCAGAGTCGCACAGTACCTCCTTGACTCGCCATATACGTAAATAGAGAGAAGTAGCTCCGGCTACAATGTTCTTCTGCCAGACGCGAGCCCCAAAAGTTACCGACTGCAGCTTTAATCGCATCCAAAATAAAAGTTTTTGTTTACATAATATAGTAAGTGTACTGTGTATATTTATGTAGATATAACTACAAACACATACAGTATATATATATATATATATATATATATATATATATATATATATATATATTTGAAAATATTTACATGTATTTACAGGTCTTAAATTTATAAAATTTATATTCATATAATTTATATTATATGTAAATATGTTTGATATATAAACATACATTTTTCTTAAATATATACATGCCTGTGTGTGTATTTATACACACATAATAAATATACACAGTACACATATTATGTGAACCAAAACTTTTACTTTGGATGCGATTTATCGTGATTAATTGTTTGACAGCACTATAATATTAATATATCAAATATTTGGTAAATATTTTAAATATATTTAAATATTGTTTGTGATCAAATATATTCTTTTATTTATATTCTGATTTATAGTTTGCTTACAAAACATATATCTACTTCCAAATGACTGTTAATGTAAAAATATGCTTTTTTCATTCCAGATGATGAAGTAGTTATGGCATCGAAAGGGTTAAAACTTTGACCACCTGACAAAAAAAAAAGAGGATTATTTGGAAAGTGACACACTGATATTACAAAAGATGCTCTTGCTTAGAAAGGGGATCGCCATTATACAGTTCATGAGAGTCAAATGTGGCGATGCATGTTCCCGAGTGAGAGCATCATCATAATAGAACAATGCAAAAGGCTCGATGAAACTAATGAACTGAGGGTCTGCGTTATTGTCTGGCACATCTTATTCTCTTGTGAACTGTAGCTAAGAATGCTTCTTTAATATCAGCATTTTCTCACAACTAGCACCCATGCCTGACCTTTAAGCTAGAGCTGAG
>NC_056611.1:17547677-17635177 GCF_018340385.1 Cyprinus carpio
CTAAGCAATAGATTGTGCAGGAAAAAGCCTCTGACACAGTGGCCAACCAATCTCCCGACACTCAAATGCTAATTCCATTCTCCATCTTGTCGGCGTGGTTTTTCGTCTTGCGATGTGACGTAATCTCATTATCATAAAAGAAAGTCCGGAGTCTAGGGAGTGATGCCGCTGTCCAAGGTGCTGAATTGACTTTGATCAGCTTCCCGAAGCCCTAAGTAGAACTTAAGTAGTAAGATGTACTTAATCTGTACGGCACGATTCCCAAAAGCATTTCTATCTAAGTAGGGTGTACTGTAGAGAGTACGAGCCTCAGAACTAGAGCAATTTAAGCCCCTCCCCCCAAGTTTATCAAAGACGAAGTAAAATTATATTAATGCAATTTTTTTAAAGTGGATCTGATTCCCATTTTCCACAAATTTATATGATTCTTCATGTTAGCAACATATTTTGGTTAAAATTTCTCAGTGGTCATGTAAAATGACACCCTTTTTACCTTGTTTACCTTGTTCACAGCGAGCCATTTCGGTGGATGTCCCTTTAAATAATAAGTTACTGCTCACCACCATCTTCTGTGAATCTGATGTCGAAAGAAAATTAAGACTCTTAAATCCAACTACAAAACACCTGTATATGAATGGATTTTTGTCATTTGTAGGGTGGATGTGTCCACACGACACATTTATATGCAAACACCATGTAAAAGTGAATTTTGTGTCCGATCTCCCCTTCAGTGTTTGACTTTGTTGAATAAACATGTGCACCACACGTTTCAAAATCAAACCACAGCACTGATTTTATCTGATAAAGTAGGATTCATGAGATGAGCTGATTTGTATACGCCCATTACTGTGGATAGCACTGCTATTATAGTTTTTATTAATATTTTTAATTGGTTTTTATTTTTAGATTTTCTTTGCAATTTTAGTTTAGTTACAATTTTAGTAATTTTAGTTACAGTAATTATTAAAAAAGTGTTTTTGTCATTTTGTATTTGTTTTTTTTATGTGTATATGGTTTTTATTAATTTTAAATTTAGTTTTTGTTATTTTAGCACATCAAGGTATAGTAAATGAAATGATGTGTTGCCTTCTCGTCTAGCTGAAATAATATATATATATATATATATATATATATTAAATTAACTAATTCCAGACAGTAATTCCAACTGTAGCTGATGCATGATATAATCTATTTTTATCTATAATAAGATGTGACCATTTTTTAATAGTCACACACATTTATGTCCATATTTTCACACTAGTTTTGTGATGCCACCTTAGTTCAGCACCTTTAGACTTGACAGCTCCTGTAATGATGTGCTACTACATGTATAGCAATTACATGTGGTATGGCCAAAAGAAAAAGGAATTTACTCAAAAATTAAAATTTCTGTTATCATTTAATCACCCTCATGTTGTTTCAGACCAGTATGACTGACTTTCTTCTGTGTAACAAGAATTTATTTTCTGTCCATATAATGGAAGTCAGTAGTCTCAAGTGTTATGTGTTTCCCAACATACTTCAAATTGCTGTATTTTCTTATATGTTACACAGTAGAAAGAAATGCTTGGATCAACAAGAGGGTGAGTAAATGACAGAGTTTTCCTTTTTGGGTGCACAATCCATTTATGATGAAAAATTTAAAAGACTCCAAGCTTTCTGTCATAACACTTTATGTAGATAGTGCTTGGGGGGAAAAAATAATATAAACAAAGTACTGGCAATAGGAAAAAAAGCAAAACATAATGTGGACCAGAAATCCTTAAAGTTACATAATGTTAAACGAACAGTACTAAACAAACACAGTGGGAAGCCGCCTTCTCATTCATCACATTCATCCATGATGAATGTACACCAAAGTCTGAAAGGCCGACTGTGGAACCATTATTCTCTTAATCATGTCTTCAGCGTTCACTTAGAGCATTAGGTAGGACAATAGCAGATAGAATTACAGCTCTATCAAACTGGTTTTGTTGGGAGAAACTGAAGAGCTTCCCCCATCACATACACCGAATCGTCCCTCACCCACAGCTTCCTCAATATCACACTGCAGTTTACCTGTTGCCTTTAGAGCCACAGTATTCAGTCCTGCTCATACCGTTTACAGAATCTGAATGTTTATCTTTTTCGAAACAATATTGAGAAAGTTTATCAAAAAATAGCTTTTTATAATTAGACATAACAGGAAATATTTAAAATAAATATATATGTACAGTACTACTCAATAGGTAGGTTGTGAAGGTTTTTTTTTTTTTTTTTTTTTTTTTTTTTGAGAACAAGCATCTTTTATGCTCTATAAGGCTCATTTATCTGATGAAAAACACTAATATTGTGAAATAGTACAATTTATTCCTGTGATAGTAAACCTGAATTTTCAGCAGCCATTACTCCAGTCTTCTGTGTCACATGATCCTTCAGAAATCATTCTAATACACAGATTTTATGCGTAAGTAATGTTAATAATTATTATTATTAGTGAAAACAGTTGCTTAATATTTCTGTGGATTATCTGATGAATAGAAAGTTCAAAGGAAAAGCATTTATTTGAAATAGAAATTTATAACATGTTTTGCTGTAGTTTTTTTTAAGTTAAATACATCCCTCCTAAATAAAAGCATAAAATGTATTGACCCCAAACTTTTGACAAGTAGTAAATACACACACAGAAATTATTGCCTTTTAATATTTCCTCTTTGAGCATCAAGGACAGGTTGAACGACTTCTCAGTCATGCAATAACGACATTAAGATCCTTGTCTTGTGGAATATACTTTAGTATCTGTTTTGGGTATGTAGAAAATCATATGGCACTTTAAGGCAGGACCTGTACTCTTCCCTCTGTGCTAGCCTGCCCATCGTCTTTCAGTTCAAATACTGCAGACTGGCTCTGACACCCTAGCAGGGGTATAATATGTGGCTGGAGCAGCACAACGTTATTGATTCCTAAGTCTAATCACTGCAAAAATCCGTATCAGCGCTTTCTATCAGAAAGAGTCTTTTGAAGATACCGTGTAGTAAAATGCCATCTGCCCTTCTTGCATTTCAATCTCTTTCATTTAGCATGATGACAGTGCAGTATGTGTCGTGATGCAGCCGCGCAAATGGCTTCTGGCTCTTTGTGTTTTGAGATGCATTTTGCCTGACTGCGGTTTGGAGAATGCTCAGAAACGCCAGTGGATTTTAATGGGCTGTGTGCGGCTTTTCCGAGTAGAGAAGGGGTGTGTGCCGTGACACGGCAAATGGATAACACTGATTCCCCAGGAGCTTTGGCCTGTAATATATTTCTTTTGAACTGAAAAGTCTTTGGCAATTCTTCTGGGCAGATTCGATGATCCCCTTTTCTCCTCACTTTCCCTTTCATTGTATGTCACATAAACACACAAGAACGTTCCCCTCCCCCTCTCAACATCTCCTGCTGCAGCCTGGGAGTGAACAGGAGCTCTTGGCTTTCCCTCACGAGCTTGAGACATTAATTATAAACAGCTATGCCAGCGGCTGGGGAGGAATGACTGTAGAAAACCTGCACAATGGTGCACAGCGAACACCAGTTTTGTTTTAAGTCCAAAATAAAATAATTTTCAACACAGACGCAATATTGTAATATTTTTGTTTTAATTTGACTAGACATAGTAATTAACCACATTCAAGTTTAATAAATATTTGTTATTGTTATTACAACTATAATTATTAATGGGCACTTTCTTTTAAATTTAGATTACCTTTGGCAATAACTAATGCTCTCTTAAAGGAATAGTCCACCCAAAAATGAAAAGTCTGTCATAATTTACTCACCCATAAGTTGTTCCAAAACTGTATGAGTTTATTTCTACTGTTGAATATGATATTTTGAAGAATGTTGGTAACCAAACAGCTGCTGGTAGCCATTGACTTCCATAGCATGGTAAATAAATACTATTGAAGTCAGTGGCTACCAGCAAACATTTGGTTACATTCTTCAAAATATCTTCATTTTTTATTTATGGATAAACTTTCACTTTGAAGTTAATATTTAAAATTACTAATAATTTAATATCACGGTTTCATTCTTTATCGCATTTTGCACATTTCACACATCTTTTTTATATAATCTACATTGCACATTAAATTGTTGTGATCTCTAAATTCGCTTGTAGCATTTAGAACGATTTGTTTGAGTTTCTGGTGGTTTTTTTTTTTTTTTTTTTTTTTTAGCAAAATGCTGACCTATAGTGTACAGTCATAAAAAATAAAGGTTTCATCAAGAGGTTTTCACTATAGAAGAATTATTTTTGGCTCCCCAAAGAACTTTGTTTTGTAAACCGTTCTTAATGTGAAGAACATTTTTTACTACAATGAACCTTGTGTGCAATGCATTGGCATGGATATACAGTAGAACCAAATAATGAATATTTAGAATTTATTGTGGAATTTTTCAATCTGCCATTTATCGGTTAATCTGAATTAACATTAAAAAAAATAATTATGCACTTACTACTATCTGCCATTTTGTTAATATCTTTGATTGTCTCATTTTTTTCAGTGTTTATTTAGATTTATTTGTCTCCAGTTCTTCTATTTAGCCTGTAGAAAGCAAGCTTCTGTTGTCAATGCATGAGCTGGTACACGTGAAACACGATCTCACCGGCTGTTTGCTTTCATAATGTAATGTTTCACTCAGCATTGTGAGAACATGATGACACCATATTACAGTATGGGGCTTGTTTGAGAAACAAGCAACAAGCTGCTTAATGCATCAATATTTTCCATAGCTATTCTATATGAGCTTTTTGTAAAGCTGGAGAAGCAGAAAATGACAGCCCATTGAAGTCTCAAATTCCTGTTATAGTGTAATGGACAGAGAAACAAAACCATTCAGCATCTCTGCTTGCCATATTTCACCAGCAGAAGCTGCAGCGTATGCAGTAACTGCTTTACTGGTCCTCCCACTGCACTGAGATTGGCCAATAAAATCCACCCCACCTCCCCATGCCAAGCCAAGTGACTCCTTTCAGCTTGCATGAGCTTCAGCTTACCACAACATCTTATTTGCCACTGTACTGCCTCTGTAAGCTCATTGATTTCAGAGTTCCTGATGCATGCCTACAGTACAAAACCTTGCTAGAATGTCGTCGGTTACAATTGCTTTCTAGATCTCAGCTGAGAAGAACTGTTTTCATGTCTGTGGTTATGGGAGCATGCATCTGGAATCATCCTAATGGGAATTTTCATATAGCCTTCCAACACAAAAACTAAATCTTTCTGTAGCATCCCAGTTTTTCCTTTTTTGTGTGTGTGTTATTGTTGTTGTTGTTGTTGTTTTTTAGACTTCCTCTTGTGACCAGTGGAGGCCACTAAAGTTGCATCGCAAATGATGCACTATGCACTATGCATTTATACACTATGTATTTATGCACTAGGTACTCAACTGTGTGGTGTATGAATTTTATAAGGTTATTTTGTCATTCATGATCAGATTCTGATAGCCCCTCCCCCTCTGCAGTGTAATTAAAGCTGCGATAGTTGAGTGCATGAAATGTCCAACATTCCACACTTCATTTTTTCAATTAATAAAGTGCATCATCTGGTTATTTAAAGTGAACTTTTTCTTTGTCATTGTCAGTGTGAATGGCATAGAATAAGTACACAATTTTGATTTTTTTCATCTTTGTGCTCTTATTTTGAAAGTGTTTTAATACCCTTTGGTTTCATGATTTTATTTTTTCGTCTTGAGGGATGTTGAAATTGAGCACCTTATTCAGAGAAGAACAAATAATGACTTTGCAATATCGAATATTGGTGAAGCCACATTAATGAAAATGTGCGGTGCCTTTTTCAAATTCAGATGACTGTGTTGTCTATTTTTGTGCTCATCTCAGAAATCCTTAGTTAATAGTACACTCTAAAAATCGGTAAAAATTAATCGCAATTTATCGCATCCAAAATAAAAGTTTTTGTTTACATAATATGTCTACTGTGTATATTTATTATGTATATATGAATAGACACATATGCATGTATATATTTAAGAAAAATGTTATGTTTATACATTTAAAATATTTCTATATAATATAAATTATATTAATATAAATATATACATGGAAATATTTTCTAAATATATATTGTATGTGTGTGTATTTATATATACATAATAAATATATACAATATACACATATGTAAACGAAAACTTATATTTTGGATGCGATTAATCCTTTGACAGCACTAATTTTTACCAGTATTTTACACTGCATTGGGTTGTGTTTCATAGTTAACAGGAATGTCTATAAAATTATTGGATAATGTCCTGTGTAATGAGTTGCCAGTGCTTTTTCTGTTATTTTATGGATTTATTTTTTTAAAGTGTAGCATTAATGTAAAATACTATATCAGAAATATTTTTTATATTTAATTGCATACTTTCCACTTTTGAAATGTCCATGTTAATGTTTTAAACTTACCAAACAAGATATATAATAACATGCCTCTGTGTCTCACTCACTTTTCTAAGTGGCTTGTTGTTGTTTTGTAGCTGTTTTAGATTTACATAAGGCTTATAATCAAAAAAGAATGAAAATTCTGGATTTTATACAGCATATTTGCAATATGCAACAGTGTTACATCTAAAAATTGTCTTTAGAATTAGTTTAAATGCAGTTCTAGTTTAAGCCTTACCCACATAAGAGTTATGATCCAAATTCTAACAGAAATCCAGTACACATTCCGTTTGGATTATTTTATTTTTGACTGACCAAAAGGGTTAAGCATTCTGACCCAAAATGATGCAGAGGGGTCCTTACAGCAGGTTAGAAGGCTAAATTGATCTGTCTTGCCCTCTGTTGAATTGTCAGGTAGCTATGGTTTCCGCTGTCACTCTGTTGGCATGGATAAAAGGGTTATTTGTATTTGTGTGGACCAACGAGGCTGGGAGACACTATTTGCATGAGTGTGTTCAGAAGTACAGGTGTTTGCTGTAGAATATTAGTAGCTTTCAATGCAACCTCAAAAACTTGAGGAGCGTCTAGGACTCTTAATTATTCAGTCTGTCTTAACACAAAGGCTCTGTGAAGGGCGTCGAGTGGGATGGCTTTTGATAGGGGCACAGCAGGGATCATTCTGTAATCTGTACTGTAAATCTATATAGGATTTTGATCTTTACAAGAAACCGGAGCGCATTTGTATGGCGCCTTTCCTCTGACTAATTTGTGTTTCTCCAATAGTGCATGTCCCACTGAAACACTCAGAAAGTTGTAATGAGCACCGAGCACACAATGGTTCAAAATTCACTTAAGGCTGAATTTGACTGCGTCTTATTAAATTTACTGAAATGATGTGTTTAAAAGCTGCTCTTCTGTGACTGCGCTGGAAAGTCTCATTTGTATCCTGCTGAGGTTATGCGCCGCTGAGTCGCGGTTCTTTCAGTATGAAAAAGTGAACAAAAGCACTCATTTCTGATTGAAAAACAGTGCATACTGTTATCTGCTAACAAGGGTATCTTTTTGAGAGGGACAAAAAAAGAAATGCCGCCCTACATATATAATATGCAGGATCGTGCTAAATAGTTTCTTTCTAGACATATCATGAATGCTATGTCTTGTACATCTTTATTAAATACAGATAAATTGTACCACACCCAACATATGTGCACTCTTACTCTCTGAACTTCTAGGTTATGTGGATAGAAAGAAAGATGTTATTTTTAAGAACACATTGCACCATATTTATGCTTTCTAATTGACTGTTTTGCTTCACATTCCCTAGAGTTTGTGCTGTGTAGGTGCTTGATGCACGGTGGAGGTAGTCTGCACCAATTTTCTGGCGAATAGCTCCCCAGCACGCAGTCAGGTCCATTTACCGCGAGCATATACAGGGCTGTAAATCAAACCTGCCAGTGGATCTGTGCTCTGCTCTCCCAATGCAGCTCCTGTGCTTTTGCATATGTTTTGCAACAGTATGGCAAGTCATTTTAGCAATTATGCTCAGTAGTATTAATTTAAAACTAAACTAGTACTATTAAAAATGTATCTAATTTATTACATTTTTTAAATGCCAGTAAGTAATCCAACTATTAGTGACTAGTATCATATACAGTATTAATATAGTGACTACAGTTTTCACTTTACTGAACTTATTCAATACATACTAGTACATACTAGTAAGTATCCCGATCGTAACAAATAACTTGTTCCACTGTTATTGGTAAAGAAGGCAGTGAATTCTATGGTGGTCTGTGATTCAGATATCACTTATTAACATTTTTAACATTACTATTAACATTTCTATTTCTTCAACTATCCCAGTATCTATTTCAGTTTTGCTAATGTTTATTAGTACCTAGATAGTATTTTTAAGACATGTAGCTCCCTAGCTATGATTGCCTTTTACCATATATAAATTACTAGTTTTAATCGTTAAATAAAAAATAAAAGAAAAACCCAAAGTAGTAAGAGTTAAATAAATACTAGTAACAAATAGAATACACACTAGTCTCTAATAAAGTACTATTAGTTTGTACTAAGAAAACGGGGGGAAATTTAGTAACTATTTGCACAAGTAGTTAAATTAGTACTGAATAAGTGACTAACAGATGCAGGCACAATTTACTGTTACCAGTAAATTTGAGATAATCTTATAGTGACTACAGACTTCCTAGTTAATTCAACTTTAAAGTAGGCTAGCCTACTAGTAACAGCAGTTTTAAGGAATAGCTTACCTGTAAGCGGCTTGCCATACAACATACAGTATAGACACTGTTTACTGACATGAAAGAAGTTTGTGTTGTTTGTTCAAGTATTTTCAACACAATTTCATGTCGTATAGAAATATTTACCATACAACGTGGGACTGCTGATTTAGGAAACAACACCCAGACTTGAATTATTTCAATTATAACTTCTTGACACTCACCATAATTGAATAGACCAATGCAACGATGCTTAGTGGCCACACGGGACAAAAGCAGGATAAAATGACCAGTATGAGATAGTCTTTGGGTTTCTGCTGCTCTTGGGCGGCATTACCGATCGATGAAGTGCGGCTCAGGCTCACTCTGGACGAGGAGAGAGGAGCCACCCCGAGCTGCCCCGCTGATCCGGATCTCAGCGGCAGACTGTGGCCGTTCTGATCCCCGTCGAGAGCCTTGTCACCCCCGACATTGACCGTGAAGGAGCTGGAGGTCTTCACCCCGGTGGGCTCGGTGGTCACGAGGAGTTTCTCGGTCTCGGCTGGTTGCGTTCCGCCGCTCTCCCCCAGATTCGATTTCGCAAACTCCGTATCTGTGTTTATTGCCATTGTGGAAATCCAAAGTTAATGTTTCTGAAACAAAAAGAAAAAAAAAACTCCTTTTGGCGAATGTGAAATATTATCAAAGTTGTCAGGCGACGCTAATTTCCCATTGTTTACGGTTTTTTAACTTAAAATAACGCGTTTGATTGTATTCATAAGGTTAATGTGACTTTTAACGTCGAATGACTATGTCCAGATTTTTTTTTTTTTTTGACGCAATTTTTTTCTACTAATTAAAACAAGTCAAAGAGGCGTTGTGACTTTATCCTCCCATGTCATCCTCTCTGTGTGATCGTGTTTAATGGATTCAGTTCCGCTCAGTTCAATCCAGATCGGAAGACAATCTCCTCTGCCCACACACTCAACTAAACCACAGAGACGCGACTCATCTGGACTTCAGCATTTCCTCAGCAGCCTTACCCAAACGTCTTAAAAGGCGTAGAAAAAAAAACAGTTTTCCCGTGTAAAAAGGAAAAAAGCAGGTGCCTTTGTGATATTGCAGCAGAAGAGCAGGTTAAAGTAGTTGCACAGCAGCAGTAAGTGTACTGATGTTCCTCTCTCACCTCCTTTGCATCAATGATGGAGGTGCGCTGGTCCTGCAGGACTTTCTATGTAATACTCCCAATGTTCTTCCCCTGGGGATGCTGCAATAGCTCCCGGTGTGTTTGCGAGCCTTTTAAAATATTTTATACTATAAACAAGCATTACTTATGCTATTCTCTTATTATTTGGTTACTTATACAATTAGTCAAAGATTAAAGTGTTTAGAAGGAGGATACAACGAAAGAGAAAGTAGCCCATTTATTTTGCTGAATAAAAGTAGGATGTTTGGAAAAGTTACATGAGACTTGAACACCTGTTATTGTATCTTTTTATCAGTGATCTCTCATTAATCAATCTAGTGGATGGTGTTTAAATGATCTATGTATCTGTGTCCCCACTCAGTGACAAACATGGTTACATGAGGACACCGTAGATATGGTGGGAAATGGCAGACAAATGCAAGGGAATCCCCTTAAAATAATATCTTATGATGTAATGACATTGATCCAGACTGTTCCAGAGCACATATCATTTGATTCATAAACCTCAGGATATTAATCATCTCAGTGCTGGCACATATGTATTAGCACAGGGTTTCCCAAACTGGGCTCATGAATTGATTAAAGGCTTAAATGCAATGCATACAAATGCAAAATCTTACAGTAATATTTGGCAAACAAGAAATCCAGGAGACCTCAAATAATTAAATAATTTTACTTGCTCAGTTAAAATGTTTAAATCACTCAAACATGATTAATTTATGAACATGATAAATTTAATAAGCATGTTCAGTTTTATATTTAATATTTAAATGCATTATAGGACTGCAATGTCTGTGCATAAAGAGTGGGACACTGAGTTATCATGAAGTATATGATGTTTGAGACACAAAATTCTGCGGATTAATTAATCATTCGTTATTCAATTATCCACCACAACATAGCAACTGATTGAGTACTATTTTATTGGATAATCTGGCAAAACTACAGTCATACTAAGTTAAATCTTACATTATTATAAAGAAAACATGAAGAAAAGCAACAAAGAATTTCAGAGGGAAAAAGTTGAAAGGGTTCAGCTTTATCCCACATCATCGTTATTGCACCTTTCTTGAATTTCTTTTATGATTAAGACTCATTGACTGATGTTTTCTGAAGTCGTTTCAGCTGGAGTCATTTGTTCTGAAGTTATAAGATCCTGGTCTGCTTGTTCTGGACAGGTTGGCTCTGGAGTAATATGTTCTGGTGAGGTTTCTTCAGAGGCTGATTGCTCCACTGCTTCTAATTGTTCTGAAGTAGCTTCTTCTGTGGTAGTGTGTTCTGGAGTTACATTCTGAGTAGTTGATTGTTGTGGTATCTCATGATCAGAACTTGATAGCGCAGTAGATGTTTCTTCTTGTGAAACTTCCTGTGCTGAAGTTATTTGCTTAGGAGATGTTTGTGTTGCATTTGTTTGTTCTTCACCTGTTTTCTCTAGTGGTGCTTCCTCTGGACTCTGTTTTTCTTGAGTTGTTTCTTGTTCTGGAGATGTTTGCTCTGAAATCTCTTGATCTGGATTCTCCAGCTCTAGAGACTCTTGCTCTCTCGCCATTTTTGTGAACATGCCCCTGTACTTCAGTCTGTCCTCCTCATTTTTTAACTCCATTCTCATTTTGAGAACTGCAAGCTCTTTCTTGATTGTCTTTTTCATGCCTGGGTCCAGATCCAGGACTCTCATGAAGTCATCTCTGGCCTCAGCTTCATTCCACACCTCCATGTGCGCTTTTCCACGCAGATAGAAGGCTTTCATTGCCCCTGTAAAAAAAAAAAGGGAATGCTTTCAACTGGTGCATTTCACATCAGGAAACACATCTTACTGTTATAAGGCCAATTCACATTGCACCAACAGACGCTGATCAATGGCGACAGTCAACCAATTACAGTACATATATTCTTCTCAGGCATTCCAAGATCCACCAATCGCTGACCAACACCAATAGACGACGACAGGTGTAACACACTTCCTGTTACTCACCAGGGTGCTGGTTGATGATGTCAGTTGTGTGTTCGATGACCTCATAGTACTCCTCCATGTGCAGCAGACACTGACAGTAGTTTAAAGTGAGTGTGTTGGCCATCTTCTCTAGTCTCAGCCAAGGAGCTTCCCATGCCTTTTCCTGAAGAAACAGACACATTTCAATTAAATGAGACGTGCCGTACCTCATTAAAAGGATTGTTCACCCCAAAATGAAAATTCTGTCATTAGTTACTCACCCTCATGTCATTCCAAACTTGTAAGACCTTCGTTCATCTTCAGAACTCAAATTAAGCTATTTTTGATGAAATCCAAGAGCTCTCTGACCCTCCCATAGACAGCAACAAAACTGACACATTTAAGGCCCAGAAAGGTAGTAAGGACATCATTTAAATAGTCACATTTAATATGTGACATCAGTGGTTCAACCTTAATTTTATGAAGCTACGAGAATACTTTTTGTGCACAAAGAAAACAAAAACAATTTTTTCTCTTCTGTCAGTCATTCAAGACATGCATTCATGACAGTAGCATGACACATGCATGCTTGCAAACATCTCTATGCAGGGTCAGAAAGCTTGCAGATTTCATCAAAAAATATCTTAATTTGAGTTCTGAAGATGAAAGGTCTTCCAGGTTTGGAACAACATGAGGGTGAGTAATTAATGACAGATTTTCCATTTTAGGGGGAACTATCCCTTTAATGTTACATTATTTTAAAAATATTTTTCTCAGAATTTAGTCATTTGTAAACTATGGAATGTATGCAAAACAGCTACAGAGGTGTATTTTTTACCTTTGTCTGCACATTCTTGATACACATAATGGCTTCCTTATATTTCATTGTGGCGTCCTCATATCGGCCCTGTTTGAAGAGCTTGTTCCCTTGACCGTGGAGCACAGGTACCGCTTTCAATCTCTCTTCATCATTCAGAGCCCAGGACTCTCTGTCATACTCACTGGGCTGCTGTACCTGAACCCATTATTGATTATTGCAGTAAGTTTCACACATATGATTAATTTCCAGTTAGAGCCACAGCCTAAACCGATATTAAAATGATCCCCTAGCTCCACCTAGTGGTCATTTTGTGTACTGCTCCTGTGATTTAAACCACCATAGTCAGCAGTCTACCTCAAGGCCGCAATAATGTATTTCACTAAATATCATATTGCAGATACACAAATAAAAAGCCATGAAAGGTTACAGCTGGTGCATATGAAAATTATATGATTAAAGAAGACAAAGACCTGTGCACTGCTGTAGCTTGCAAAGAATAATTCAATTCAAAGTGTATTTGTTAGCACTGCAGCATTTCGATTTTTCTAAATTCCCGACAAGGGTCTTTAGGCTAAAACCCTGCAGTTATAATAGATATCAAGCCTTATTTGCAAGCTAAAGCAGGGTGTGAGACCTCATGTAAAGTAAAAGTACAAGTAAAATCCATATTAAATATGAAAGTATGTAAAAATTTGCAAATATTTTTTCAGTGTGCCTAAAGGAACAGACCTTCAGAAGTTCCATTACAAAGTAAAGAGGCTGTGGTTCTTTCTGAAGCTCATCCAGATCATCATAGCCCAGGCTGTGGTAGGCAAACATGTTGGCCATGCCGCAGGTGTGAATGTGCCAGTCCACTGGATCTTTCCCCACTGCGATACGCCGCAGACTCTTTGCCACTATTGGATACATACCAGTGTGCTGCTCGGCCACAGAGAAAAGAACATAAAGTACTTATTAACACTAATACTTATTTATAATCCCTAATATAAGTCATTTTTCAGTGTAGAAGTTACTGCAAATATTTCCATTTCCAACTGATATTTTAAAAGCAATGGCACTTTTCTTAAGCTTAAAAGTGTGTGCTTATGTGGCTTGATGTGTCCATGACTGTGTTTGTATTAACAATCCTGGTATTTCCCATAATGTTATAGAGACTGTTAGAGCCATAGTACTGTATCTGAGGTGCTGGAGCTGGGATGACAGCTGTGATGATGATTACACCATGTGGAGCAGCCTCAGATTAATCCTATTTTGTAAGGATTTAAGCTTTCCATCAGGCTAATGTATGAGAGTCTGGAACTCACTGTGGTATTCCACAACTTTGTGCTTGTAGCGTACCGTAAAGGTCACTGACGGAAATGTCGGTCACCACGTCTCATCTTAATGTATTTACTGTGTAAAGGGTTATCTGTTTATGATATCAATTAACAATTTGGCCTTCACTCAAACTTGAGGTGTGAATAATTTTTTTAAAATCATTTTCTAATGTTCAAAGTTTTGGGTGCAGGAATTTTTTTTGAAAATAATGTATTTTATTCAGCAAGAATGCATTAATTTGATCAAAAATCACCTTAAGGACTTTTACAAAGTTACAACAAATTCAAAGTTTCAAACAAAGGCTATTCTTTTGAACATTTTGAACATTCTATTTGTCAAGGAATCCTGAAAAAATTTTTTATCACGGTTTCCACAAAAATATGAAGCCGCACAACTGTTTTCAACATTGATAATAAGAAGAAATGTTTCATGAGCACCAAATCAGCATATTAGAATGATCTCTAATGAAGAATCAGCTTTGTCATCACAGGAATAAACTATATTTTAAAATATATTCAAATGGTTATTTTAAATTTTAATAATATTTTACAATATTACTGCTTTTACTCTACAGCCCTGGTGAGTGTAACCTTGGTGAGCATTGGAGATTTTTTTGAAAAAAATTTTTTTGAAGGTAGGGTTTATTTGTTTGTTTGTACATATATTAATAACTTAATTTTAGCACCATTGAGAATAGAAAAGAGAGTGGCTTTTAAATTTAACTGAATTTGAGGGAGCCAAGAGGATGTACAATTGAAAAAATAAATTTGAGGAAGTAGTATTAAAAATAGAATGAAATTCAAAGAAATTCATATAATTGAAACTGTAGTTTTTAACTACAAATAATAGACAATTAACATAATAATTAATATTCAGTAAAATTATTATTATTGATTTTTGTGTCTTTAAATTTTATTTTGATAGATTCCGTTTACTCAAGATCCAGTTCAGTATCCGATAAGTCTGGACTATTCAATTTAATCACAATGTTTAATTCCACCTGTGTAATTTGTAGTATTGAAAATCACATTATACTTACAATGACATCACACCAGAACTCAGCCACCTCCCCTTTGTGCATAGACATGAGCAGAATCTCCCAAACATCCAGTTTAAACATGTTGCCGATCACCATTTCCATGGGCATACCTGCCTTCTTACTGTCATCTATCACGGTGCGCTCATCATTGCAGAGCTGAGTGCGGAAATGGAACGTCACCTGTTGGGAGCATGGAAGAGTTAGAAAGCTTTAGCCCCATATTTTGTTATTTTGGGTTTAATGCTGTTAAATCCACAAAAAAAAACATTACTCAGCACTATATTACGAGGTAAAAAGACGTGATCCCTAGATTCGAGTAGGCAAACAATGAAATGACATCCTGGAACACTTTCTACTGTTACAAATGCAATGACGCTCCTGCCATATATGTGTATAAAATATGACTGTGAAGCTGTACCTTAGTTCCTGTGACAAATTTAGGCTTCTCACCGGTCCCTCCATGCAAGATGCTTTTCTTGATCCCTTCAACACCCAGCATCATGCTGTCCTCCATAATGCGTGATGTATTTGTATTGGAAGTGTGTTTGTGTTTGTGTGACTGAAGAGGTGTAAAGACTGACTGGATCTGGATTAAGAAGGCTGGGATAACAGGATTAGGCCCAGCAGCCCCACCTTCTCATCCACAGAAGGGCTTTCCTCAGCATTTTCACGCTACATACACAACCAGAAGAGCCTGGAACGTTCTGGACAAAGCTGGGGTTCTTCAGCCGCCTTCTGTTCAATCCCAACATAGTGGTTTACAGGAACACTAAAAGAAAGGATATGATATAGAGCCGGGTATGGACTCAATGACCCCATCACACACATGTGGCCGACAGCTGGATCTCAAAGAGTGTGTTGCAGCACTGCCGGTGCCGAGCTCCTGCCGAGACAAAAGTTTGGAACAAGCCATCTGCATTATGCCGTTTTGTAAGACTGTCCTGGATTAGACACTAAATTACATGCAATTATGGTTTTTACAAGCCATGTCTGAACATTGTGTACCGGCCAATTGCATATCTGAACCCTTATTAGAATCTGCAATATTAGTAAGCAGTGGATTCACTGGACAAAACAACCACGATGGGACCCAACTATCAAAAGTGTAAAAACACATTTTGTAGTAATCACAGGACAGTTATCTGCCATTAATAAGAACTGTTTAAAAGGTTACACATTCTGTAGCCATCTGATATATATTGGCCGTAGCTGATTTTCTTAATCTGCTTTAGTGCAAGTTAAGAGTTTTCTGTACATTTCCTGTAACAATAACAGAATGTACTGAAGTTTGCATTCCAGAAATCACATGGTCAACGCTGTCTCTGTTTTTTTGGATGCTGCATGCCATCCAAGTCTATTTAAAAACAGTGTATTGCCCTCTGCTGGCTACAATGTGGACTTTGTGATCTTAATTTGGCTCTAATTAGGACTCTCTTCAGATTCAGAATGTCACTGTTTCTGTCTATGTCTGCTCCTTTCATCAAAATAAAGAATGTTTAAGTGAATGCTTTATCATTGTATTATATTTATAGTGTATGTTTAGTTAAAAAGTAATGATTGTATATAATATTTAATAAGGCTCTGTAGTTGTACAGTAGCTAAGCTAGCTTATATCATCTTGCAGAAATAATATTGAAGGTTTCTAAACCAAATAGGCTTCCAGAAGTATGAGATAAGATTTGTTAAGGATTTTTTTTCTATCCATTTCTGTGATGGCAAAGCTGAATTTTCAGCATCCATTACTCCAGTCTTCAGTATTACATGTTCCTTTAGAAATCATGATTCAGATATGCTGATTTGGTGCAGAAGTAACATTATTTTTCATGTTAAAACATTTGTGCTGCTTAATTTTTTTGTGGAACCATTAGTTATGCTCAATTTCAACATACTCTTCAATTTCAAATAAAATAAAACTTATTGAAAATATTAATGACAGCGCCTATATTACTCAGTTTCACTGTTAATGTCAAGGTTAAATCATTTAGACCTTGTGTCTGTTCCAGTGGCTTTATTCTTCTCTGGTGTTTTATGATTTATGACATTTGGTGTTACCCAAATTACTTTTTGATTTACAGTGACAGAGCAGAAAATATGACATAATGTGAAAGTTTACCTCAATCAAGGCATATCTTTTTATTTATTTATTTATTTATTTATTTATTTATTTATTTATTTTTTGCTTAAAGGTTTTCATCTATATCTGGAGCAGGTAAACATGTACACGTGAAAGTAAATTTAATTAAAGAACAATTACATTTCTGTTTTAAAAATTAAAACATAAAAAATTCTGGTTGCTAAGTTCAGTTGATTTTTCGAGCGCTTCATGGCTGTTTGATGAATGCTGCAGTGCGATGGCTGTAAGTGGGTCTGATCTGTGCAGCTCTGTGATTGCTCACCTGCCACAGACGCAGAAGGACATTAATGATGCTGTGAGTGAGGTTTGGTGTCAGAGTGAGTCATGGAGACTGCGTCAGTTCACCCACGCATGCTGCGTTGTGCGTGTGCAGCCACGTGGAGAACGGCATGTGCGCCATCAAAACGATTCAGTGAACAAAACGAAAACCTGAATATTGAAAATGTATCAGCAATCCGCTCGTGTAATGTGTCACTCACTGCTGAGCTCAGAATTAAGCTGTGATCCTGTATTCATAAAAAGATGAGGAGGGCACCCAGGAACAGACAGGTGACTGGTCTGTCAGCATTAAGCCGTGGTGATGTGTGTGAGTGTGTGTTTGTTATCCAGGCTTGTCATAATGTGACACATTGTGCTGACCTGACACTACATGAAACTTTAGGACACATCCTGTGTTAGGAGAGGAAGTGGTATCTGAGACGCCATTCCCCTTCAGGGAGCCCATTTTCTGTGGTCTTTTCACACATCCTGTGCTCTGCTTTCAGCCGACAGGACACACGTGTTAGGATCTCTTTAGTCACCCATGCTTTACTGAATCAAAGCATGACAACTCATCACTCATCTGTGCTGGAGTGTGTGTGTGTGTGTGTGTTGGATAGATGGATGGATGGAGCAACAGAAGGATAGATAGATAGATGGATAGATGGATAGATGGATAGATAGATAGATAGATAGATAGATAGATAGATAGATAGATAGATAGATAGATAGATAGATAGATAGAACGACAGAACAATAGAGAGAGAGAGAGAGAGAGAGAGAGAGGTGAGTGTGTGTAATACCTGTAAGCTCCAGCAGGAGGGTGTCTGTTTGTTCCACTTTGTTTTGAGTTGATCAGAGCTGCCTGGACCTGCAAAACAGACACACCTGTAAAACCGAACACTGCGCTATTCCTCATAAATGTTCCAAGTGTCTTTAAAACAGTGTCAGTGATCTATCAATCAAATAAAGGCCAAAGATGAAGGTGGTGGTAGCCTAAAGCCACCAAGATTATCTTACCTAACCCTAACCTTAACCAAAATAAAGGTGACTCCATAGCAGAGTTACTGGGATCACAAACCTGATCTGTGACTATTGTAGCCTTGAGCAACTCACTTAACCCCAGAATGTCTCTCTAATGAGTATGCCATCTGTCACTAAACAGTAACTAACTTAAAAGTCATTTTTATGCGATCAGATATACAAGAAAACCTGATACGACAGTAATCTGAGCTCCCCGATATAATACTGTAAGACACAAACTCCTGACAGGATAATGAATTCAGAGTTGACAGTGTCATGTTGGCCTTTGGGATCCAGGGCAACGAGTGGCCCGATATCTCCCCGCTGGAGCCTCATGTACCTCCCCTCGACCTTTAGATACATACCACCGCTCATAGCAGGCAGTACAAAGGGCACATGAGCGCTCACTCTCACATTGAGCGCCTGCTGACACAGCCACCTTCCCACCATCATGTGGGACAAGCTATTCTATAAGCTCCGTCACTCAGGGAGACCAGCTGACTGGGATATTCTGGGATGGCCGTGGAATCAGATGGTCCAGCTCTCAACTCTAAATGCTCTTTAACCTCTTTGGACTTTAGAGACCTGCAGATCTATGACAGATAGTACGGACACTCCACGGGCCAAAGCATTAGCGTTAAAGAGTCTGACCATAATACTCTCTAAGAATGGCATTACTTAACACACAGACAGGTCACCCTCCTCTGCTCTGCCAAAACACCCACGGTGATCTGCAAAATTTACATGGGTGATGTGCACAAACATCAGCTAATTGTGAAAATTACGTCACATGGACTGGCAAGATCAAAACATGAACAAGGAGAATTTGGGCTTATTATATTTCAGTTTTTTAAATATGTTATTGAGTAGATTTTGGTCTTTATATGACTTAAAATTGAACTTAAAACAAAAAGAAGTGATCAAAAAGTAGTGTAATTCCACTGTTATTGTGAAAACATTATAGTGTCAGAAGAAATGATAGTTTTATATTTGCATATCACATTGCTTTTCTGCTTTTATTTTCAATTAAACCAAAACCATGGACTGCATGGCGGTACTATTGCAGTGTAATGCCAATGTTTTACAAAGTGTGCTTCAGTTAAGTTCTACAGTAGCATCTATGAAGCCCTTTTAAGATGCTGGATTCAAGAGAGCATGCCAGCAAATCCTCTTCACATAAATCTCATTTAATGTGTCTGGCCTCAAAACCTGAACATTGTAACCTCACAGACATTCCATTATAAACCCCACTTCACCGACACACGCCGCTCGCCCAGGCCTTTGACATTTGGTCACATGAGTGACACAGCTGTCGTTGAACGTGCTGCTAGTGTGACGCTGGAGAAGCAGATCTCTTGGGGTAGTGCGCAGTGTGTGGCGTTCTTAGGTCCCGCAGGTCTCTGGGGGGGGTGGGAGTCAGAGCCAGACACGTGTTGGGAAGCCAGAGACCAAGGCGGCCGGCCGGAGGGCTAAGCCAAAGCTGGGATGCATTATCACATTCCTACATGCAGAGAGCCAGAGCAAAAAGGTTGACTAAACAGTCCGCTCACAAGATTGCGGGCAAGCAGGGAAGCTGTGGAAAAACACAAACATCTTCTGTGTTTGTGTAGAAATGTTGCTGAGGAATTTGAGTCATGTGATTCTGGAGTTATCGCAACACATCAGTTCCCCCTTAAGATCCTCTGAATGAAAAACAAATAAGTGGACAACTCAGTTTAATGATGTAATATCAAATTCAACCCCATTGTTGCTTAACCACATGATGAGGGTGTGGCAAAAATCCATGTTCTTGGGAATAATCGGAGGTCAGGAATAGGATTAGCGCAGTTTCTCAAAGAGTTGTGCCTCATGCTGAACATTCCTGTGCCCCAGTGGCAATGTTCCTGTCAGATAGGTCTTCACAGGTGAACAAAGGCATGTATGCTTGTCATGGTTCACAGGAAAGGCTATAAATACACACATTCCAAGGACATCAGGGTGTGGATGCAAGTGAAGGTCTCAGGTGAGTGCCTCAGAGAGCTTGTGCCAACATCTTAGACTGCAGACCCACCCAAACGCACTCACTGACCTCCCCTGAATCAAACACAGACCTCTCCACTGGAAAAATGGATCAATTAACCACCAGAAAGAGAAAGAGCGTGAGAAAGTTTTAGGGAGCGTGCTTGTGGGAATGCCAGAGCGTTTTAGAAAATAAAGAAAAAAAGCTTGGTTGCAATCCATTATTAAAAAGCTGCTCTGGTTATAGAAAAATCTAACAATTTCTTCAAATATGCAAGTCCAAGCTCATTTTGGCTCTAAAGCTTGGGTGTATGATGGTATTTGCAACAGTTAGCTTAGCCCCCTTATACAACAGTTAGTTTCATCCTTGAATTTGATTGGCTGAGCTGTCTGTGTTCCAGACAGATTGTCAGTACATACATAGAGGTATTGGTGATTGTTTCTGCAAGTTACATTGTTAAGCCAGTAGGTGGCGACAAGCGCCTGTCTTTATGAATGAGTCACTGAATCATTCATCCAACAGATTTGTTTGAAAACACAATTAATTCACTTTAACATCCAATGAGGCCATGGGAGAGGCTTTTTGAAGGCAGTGAAATGATGAAACCGAAGCTGGTAGGTCACATGACAATGACAACATGGCAATAAAATTCATACAACACACATTCATATTATATAGAATATACTTTTTAAACTGTTCTGAAGTAATTACTAACTTTAAAAAGTACCTACTCAGAGAAGATGTCATTTAATCATTCATTTAACAGATTCATCTGAAATGATAATTCACATAGGAACACAAATCTAGTGATGGGCACTTTCACGGGACTCGAAACCTTTGCAAATCATTTGTTTTGAAACAGTGGTTTGGAGTGTGTAGTAAATTGCCAAAGTCACGTGCTTTGTTACATCATAACTGCTTCAAAACATTTCACAATTTCAATGGTTTGCATTTGGGGGGCGATCTTTGTGAACTTTTGAAGTTGAGTTCATTTAGTGGAACACACATACACAAAATAACTGGCATTACCATTTGTAAAACGTAAGTTACTCGATATTAATTTCTGGTTTATTTAACTGTTGTACTGCAGCAATATCTTGCAATCATCTTTTTGTCTGAAAGAGTATTGTACAACAGCCTCATGGCTAAGAGCTTTCTTCCTCAAATGTTATTGCTTAAATAGCTTTACTTACCTAAATGCAGGGTTTGACAGGCCTCAGCCCGTTGAGACAGATCAGCTGAGAGCAACAATGAGCCAGTGTGGGAAACGCCACTGTTCCTTTTTTATTAAACAATAGCGCTAGGCCCCATGCCATGCTGCTGTTGGATGTCATGTCACCCTGTACACATGGACACGCTGTACTCCTCACGAGGAAACAGGAACTACATACAGTACATTCCTCAAACCACACTGCTGCAGAACAGCTTTACATTTGTTGTCTCTGCATGTCAATGACGTGGTGGAATGAGGTATTTAAACTATCCCACAAGATACTTCAAAGAGTATTATTGTACATAGGCAATTGTATTTTAAATGTAACTTTCTATATATATATATAGTGGTAGTAGTGTTACCATATACTTTTTTAATATATTGCTTATATAACCAAAATTATTTGAACCTAGGTGCCTTTTCAAGCTAAACAAAATCTAAATGCACATAATTAGTGGTATAGACTTAAGTCTAAAAAGAGGATTAACATTGTCAGGTTGTCCTGTTCGCCCAAAACAATCCAACGTTTTGTCACCTGGCATCACAGTTCATCTCTTTCAGATGAGAGAAGGCCTGACAGACCAGTGACAGAGAAAATCACATGATGAGTTCAGAGAATTACA
This sequence comes from Cyprinus carpio, assembly GCF_018340385.1. Lineage (NCBI taxonomy): Eukaryota > Metazoa > Chordata > Actinopteri > Cypriniformes > Cyprinidae > Cyprinus > Cyprinus carpio. Next base: position 17,569,875 of record NC_056611.1, read on the forward strand.
TAAAATTGATGTATGTACAGTGTCATTAATATTCAAGCAACTTTATATCAGAAATGTGCCCAAAAGGTAGTAATAGTGATATAAAAAAGGACAGTGAACGTGTGGCTCAAAGCTCAATTGTGAGGGAAGGAGAGGGAGAGTGTTGAGGGAGACATACGCTGAGGCATCATGTCCCTTTTAATGAGATTGTCTAGCTCGTGTAGTTCCCCTGGTCAGACTTTCCATGGAATTACATAACCAGCCTTTAAACAGAGAAGGGAATCGTCTGGTGGACAGGTCCTGTGATGACATCACTGCTGGGATTAAGCACGGAGGTACAGAGATGACAGATTAATGATTCACAATGAATTCGAACTGCCTCCTATTTTTCCCAACATTTTTGTTCTTCCTGTACTCTATCCATCCCTCCTACGTACTGCTCAGAAATTTACTCAATTTTTCACCTTTTCATTCTAGGATTTTCCTAATACGGTCTCTCCCCTGGCTATTTCTGGATCCGTTGGCTGCATGTTGCTATATGTATCACACTGCTTCATTTAACCGGGAGGCCAGTTACTTACTCAGAGCATATGTACTGTACACCCACCAATGTATGAGTCATCCGGCCCTCAGACACCCTGCGTATGGGATTTTCCAGCTGCACCTAATGAATTCACCAGACTGTGGGGAGCGGCACTAATCACAGGGCCTGAACATGGACCCGCTAAGAGGGCCGCTTGTTTCTGACCAGGAGCTGAAGCCCCTACAAACGTCCCCATTTACAAAAAGAAAGTTGAGGTTTGAGTGCTCAAATATGTATATTTTTGTAAAATTTTCAACACAGGGCCCAAAAACATGTTAATCGCAAATGAAACATGATATATAAAAACACAAGCTAGTGTGGGAGCTAGAGTTAGGGTTGTTAGCTCGCAGCCAATTGTAAGAAATAGTACGTTATTCGGACTAAATGATTGGAGAGGTTGTAGTTACAACATTTTGATTTTTTTATATTAATGCTGTGTTCCATGGAAAAATTGAAGTCATACAGGTTTGGAACTACATGAAGATTTTTGGGTGAAGTAGCCCTTTAATGCACACTAACAAGAAATAAAGCAGGGGTCATGTACGTCAGCACTGATTTAAACAAACGAGGAACATTTAAACGCTGGAAATCTAGGCCAAAGGCCATTCCCGCAGTGAGTGTCAATGACATGAGCTGCAAGGATCAGGTGGGATGCAGATATAAAAATATAGAGCCCTGTAGTGTACATGTTGTAAATGAGAATGACAGCCTTATATTCCATGTGACTCTTCCTGGTTTTCTTCCTGGCTATAAGACGGAACAGTCACCATGAATCACCCTCAGTCTCGAGGCCATTGTACGGTACTGAATTACACACTGTGCCGCTTGCCAGTCAGACGGGTTACATGACACCCGCTGTGCAACAGGCAGACTGTGGTACATTGACCCGGTAAAAGGAAAAAGGCACCGGCGTGCCACATGCCAAAGGTCAGGCAGGATTGCAGGATGCTGGAACAGTGTTGCGACACGGATGTTTCGTCAGGTGAATGATCTCCTGCTTGCCTGGAACTTAAGGTAATCTGGTTAAGCAGCTTTGACTCTGCGGATGGGGGGAATTTAGACGAGTTGTAAAACCCCTTTGCACCAAGTCTGGATCTGTTCTTTCTCACTTGTGTCCAAGCAGTCCATGTGGAGATAAATGTTTCATCAGTCCACACAAATGGACTTCTGTTTCGTAACAGATTTTATGTGAATGAGTGTGGGACGTCGCGTGAAACATGGTGTACCAATGAATCTTAAATTCCTATGTTCATTCCAATTTAAATTGAATTAAAGTCTGAACAAATTGTTCCAGATGCAGCTACTTAGCCTTTGCGAAAAACAAACAAGTAGACAAAAAAAAAAAAATACTTATATATATATATATATATAACTTCAAGTGCCTCATTTATGAAACGCACATACTGTACAACTGGACTTGATCCAAAATTCCATGAATTTTATACTATGACAAACCTGATTTTCTGAAAATAAAAATAATGTTAATAGTATATGCCCGCACATGTTGTACAGAAACCAGACCATGGCTGTTTTTTGTGCATAAATACGTTTATAAGAATGTTCAAATTTAAGAATATTAAACATCTTTATAATTTCTTTCTAAATGCAAAACTGTGCATTGTACAGGACATGTGCTTTTGTCCCGAAATTTAAACAATCTAAAGTGTCGAAGGTACGCCGAAGATCCCTGGTGGGCACCCTTTACCCCGGTGCAAAGTAACTCTGAGGGATCTGACCTCTGCCATTTGGGATTATTTTGCACTTGTGGGGACCTTTCAAGCTCAACCTTAATTAAACAAAAAGGGCTTTGTGACCCATCTCACATTCAAGGAATGATCACAGACACAAGTTGTCCCACAAAAAAAAATATTGGACCAAAAACACAAACAAAAATAAACAGCATTGACATCTAGTTAGTAGTTAGTTTATGGGGGCTCATAGCGTGCAACATATTTTGTCTTTAGGTCTGTACCTTGAAAATAATGCTTTGAGAGGCACAATTAAATGAAAAATAATTCCCTGAATAAATATATTTAGATTTAATATATTTTAGATTTTGTTTCACAGTTAAATCAGTTAGTACCACTGTATGGTGGGAAAGAGGCTCTAAAATTACTTTTCTGAATACATTAACCATAACCTGCTAAACTAAACTGAATCTTGACTATGTAAAGTTTTCAAAAATTCAACAAGAAAAGCTAGGATGTAGAAATCATGTTCACATTCATAGAGAATTTAGAACCACAACAAAAAATATATCACATTTTAAGTAAAAATAAACAAGGCAAGTCTTCCCCAAAGCCATTTTATTTTTTATTGAGCAACACATCATTCAATCATGTTCATTTAAACTTTCATAGTAATGTAATGTAAATGTAGGTGTTGACCCTTACCTCTGGCCCTAAAGAGAGTAGCGCACTGTACTACGGCCTAAGTGCGCCTGAAACACAGACAGGCCGAGCTTCTTTAAGAGCAGCTGAAACGACGACCCTCAACAATCTTTTAATGCACTTGTGGAGAGATTGACATTAGACTAGAGCGGATCATGCAGGCGATCTTCGCCCATGACCTGAAGAAGCCCTTGAGGAGGTCAGAACTACAGGTACTGTTACATGTGCAAAGCTTGGTGAGAGAGTTGCAGGATCTTGTACACATTTGGAGGGAGAGGAACGGAGAGCATATTTAAGGCACGCGACATCTGGTTCTGCTAAATGCCTAGAATATTCTCAGTTTTCATCTGGCTGGGAGGATTTAGAGGGACGCATTTTCATATCCTGTTTTCTGTGCTGAAGAAGTCAGCCTTGAGGAGTTTATGGCTTGCATAAGGTCAGTTGACGTGACGAGGATGTGTATATAGGCCGATCTGTGCGTGTGTGACCAAGGTTATATGCATACAGTGTGCACAAGCTCATAAAAATCATATTTACACCATAGAACAGCCACGAAAGGGAAAGAGAAAGTTACGCTCTGCAGTCTTTCATCAGTTGTTCCCCTGGAGCATCTCTGCGACTTTCAACACAAACACGTCAAAGCCTGGGCATGTCTCCAGAATGCATGGAAACATCTATAAGAATACTACTTTCAGTAGTACTTAAGGTTTCGCCCACTAAATGTCAGCTCCACCATTTGCTACAGCTGAAGAGTAAGATGGCCACCTCTGTCAGCTCAGTTGAGAGCACAGAATGCCACTCCACACCCAAATAAGGGCAAGGGACCCTCACTGGGCCAGGAATGTGGCTGAGTCAGCATGGACCCCGTATGGTAGCCTTTGTTTATGCCTGAGAAGAACGAATAGCCAAGCTCAGACAGCTCATGTGAGCAGGCTGCTGAAGGGACTGACAAAAATGGGATCTGTCTAATCCAGGATTGGTTGAGACGGCCTCATCGACTGTCTGGAATGATGCCGTTACCTCTGCATCGCCATCTCTGTGCTGACGTGCCAGGAAAGAGCAAACCACAACAGTTCTTCAGCTGGCAGCTTTAGCTGGTACACAAGGACATAAAGCTTGCCAGTGAAGAACTGCTGCAGGTCAGCCAGTGGGCTTCCCGGAGTCTGTTCCCGATATGCCACAGAAAATGTGGGAATAGGGTGTGGCAGGACCTGCAGAGGCAAAGAAATAAAGGGATGTTTGAGGAGAAACAAGATGGAAAATAATAGAAAATGAGCTATAACAGTACAAATTAAGACAGCAAAATTATATAAGTTCATTATAATTCTTCTTTAAGTTAAGGTAAAATTCAGTCACCAACACCAAAACCAGTTAATGTTCATGAGTCTCAAAACCAGTTGTGATAAAGCAAAAATCTACTATGGTATCAAACACACACTTTCTAAAATGATAAATACTGATATAAAATGGCATCTATATTTGAAAAAAAATTAAGCATGCTTCTATATTTAGGTTTAGGAAACAATTTTCTATTTTTATAATGATACCTTTTTTATACCAAGGTTAAAAAAAAAAAAAAAAAAAAAAAAAAAAAAGTGAATAGGTTATTGAACACATTCATTAATAAAATGTGATATTGATTTAAATGTTATCAATATTTAATAAATATATAAATAAATAAAGCTTTAATATTTAGGTTTAGAAAACACTGCTTCAATTATTCAAGCAATAAAGAATAAAAGTATAAAAACAAAATTCATTCAGTAAGCAAAGAAATAAATTACAAGCATTTAACATTCTCTTTGAGGGTTTTGTTTTTTCTTTTTTTTTTTTGATTGATGTTAATGACCATTTATTGTCAACACACTTTGATTAAAAAATGCATGTGAACATTCAAACGCATCACCACAATGCACAAGAGCACACACGTATATCGGTACTATGAAAACTGTACATCATTACATACTTTAATATTAGTATCTCTATGGAATATGACCATTTGTGATGTCAAAAGTACCAGTGCTTTTGACATCACTTGTTATCATATCCCATAACTCATCAAATTCACTTTAAGCAGCCTTCATCCAAGAAAACTGAAAACAGACAGGGTGGATGGAAAAAAAAGAGAAATGGCTGATAAAGTTTAAACAGTGGCTTTTTTCCCCCCATTTTCACTGCCACAGCCAAGCTAACGAGAAAGCGAGAGAAAGAGAGAGAGGAAGAGAGGCGGTCTAGTCATGTGCTCTTTGCCCCTGAGGTATTGCAGGCCTGCTACTGCTTCAGCATTCATTCACTCAGCTCAACTCCTGCCTTTAATTGAGTACAGACAGATCCGGTGCCTGTGCACAGGACCCAAGCGTTTGATCATGCTCGAACCGTTCTGCAGGGAGACCATCTACCACTCACACCGCATTAATAGTCTCTCTTTATCCAATTGACTTAAAGGTTTAGTTTCATTTTCAAACACATCTGATTCATTTAACCAAAGAACCTCCTGTATGCAGCCAAAAATCAGGCCATTCATTCTTCTCTCAGGGAAGCTCATGAAGTATGGTTTCATTTCCTTTCTGACTTTTTTCTCTCACAGACAGGCAGTCTTTGGGCCTCATTCTCCCATTGATCTTTTGCACAGCACTAAAGGAGGCTATAAAGCTCTGCGCTTTTGCTGCATTCAAGGACGAGTGTTGGATGGGTACGGCCTCATGAACCCACTGACCTGGCTGAACCACAGAAAAAGGTCCAGTTTGCAAAGCACTGACTGGCCCTAGACTGGCACTCCCACACACATTCAGCTTTGCTCCCTCGGAGTCTTACTCACACACACGTTCTCACCCACAACTCAGAAATGCCAACTCCTGCCAAACAGCACGGATGATCTGCCCATACTCATCGAGCTGCCCGATGGACAAACAAACGCAGTGGAGCAAGAATGGCTGTGTTCACACTGCACAAATAGGGTTTGGTTTTATGGATTCATTTCAGACACTCCTGTAGACAACATTTGTATATTAGAAGTATTACAAGTATACATTAATATAGTTATTTTACACACACACATACTTAAATCAAATTTTAAACTACATGTATATGACTAGGCATGTCTGTGCATGCCTAGAATATAAATCTATATTTACAGTACATTTTGCTCGATACCTGTAAAATCAAGACTTCGTTTCATGTCTGATACTTAAATGACCAAATATTAAAAACACTATTTTGTCCAAATACACTAACCTAAAAAGAATAAATTGTTTTACTGTAAATGCTACAAGTGACTTTAGGCATCAAAACATTACAATGTACAGTATGAAATATAGAAATTCATTTTGAGACTTTAGCAGTGTTATTAAATTATTAGGTCAATTTTAAGTGAGTGTTAGACGATTGCAAAGGCAATCTAAAAAAAAACCATAAAAAAACAGTATCAGCAGATAATATTGTCATATAACCAATATTCTATACATATAACGTGCATGAGAAAAGAAAAAAAAAACGATTTGAGTCTGAACAAAGCCAAAGAAGAAATGGACGCTCACTGCATCTATTTTGTTTTCAGACGGAAATCACATTCGGTTGCAGCTTCCCCCTTCTGCTGGGTCTTAAGCCTGTTGTTATCAGACACCGGGGCGATTGAATCGTCCTTTGTCTGAAGGCGGAGACAAGATCCTTCTATGTCCAGGACACTGCAGGCAGGGAGGGCCGTCAGCTTCGGTTACAAGACTTATACACAATCACACACAACTGTCCGGTATCACACTATAATGTGCTCTTTAAAGTCGTGATAACCATGGAGTTAATCCCACAAAATGGGCGGCACAGACAAAACAGAGCTGCATAACATGCAGTTATGGAAAAGCCAGACACTTTTCTCCAACTCACTCCCAGGAAAAAAAAAAAAGATGTGTATTTTCACTGGTCCTTCGCATGGTCTTTGATGTCCCCACCCAGTCAAGACGCTCAGAGAACCACAGGCTAACAAGTGGTCAGTACCGGACACAATGGAGCATGTTTAAACTATTGCTGTCTCCCTCACACACACACACTATGACTCACCGACATATACAAACACACAATGCCTACAAATCCTGTCACACAGAACAGTGTTCCCAAGGAGTGATTTATTGTAAAGCCGTGGAAGCTTCCCAAACAATTAGAGTCAGGCTGCTCCGCAAGGCAATGGGAAATGGTGAAGTATGTGCCCTTCTCTCGCTCTCTGCAGCGTCTGCTCACATTTTCCTCCCTATAGCCCTTTCTACCTCTTTCAAATGAACCAATTAATCAATAGCCCACAGACGGCTCAAGATGGGAGGTTGGGTGGTGGCAAAAAACACCGTTATACCTCCATTTCTATTGCTCCTTACTGCACCCAAACTGTTGCATCAGCTGTCTTGCCACGGCGTCCAAGAACCAACAGCTTGCTCACATCACCAGGAGACACCGAACAGCTTGAGCGGCAGGTGAAATACAAAGGTACACTTCAATCCAATTGACAAAGACGGCAGTTTAGGGTCAAATGGGCTTGCCCAACATCTGGAAGACAGTGGGAAGAGGTCACAAGTCAGATTTTTCAAAGCAAGCACTGTTACACCCTCTGTCTAAACAGATACACGTTCACCTACTTGATTTAGCCGTTAGTCGTTACAGTCTTCAACACCCACATAAATTGTTGCCAAAATGAGCTACGGATCAATGCATTAGTCATTCTCTTCAGCTTCCAGATGAATAATCAGGAAGTGACCAAATGGGGTGGGTGAAGGGGGATCTTTAATTAGAGTGAAATCCCGCATTTATCTGAACCAAAGCAGCACAAGGTCATTTCTGAGCTGAGATAATGGTTATTAAGGGAAACCGGCTTTGAAAGGTGCATGCTCTCTGTTCATCAGAGACGATGCCAATGGTGGAGATGTTACATTCCTGTCATGCTTTCCCGTCAAGCAGAGGCTCTCACAGGGAGTACAGTAGAGAAAATGAGAGGAGAATGAGAACCACACCCAGTGGTTGAAAGTCTCTCTTCTTTCAGCTACTGTGGAAAAATGCGAGGTTGGATCCATAAACTGGCAGAATGCAGTAAGAATCTCTGGAAGGTAACCGCTAAATCCCTGAGGGATATAAGAATCCATTTTAGTTATGAAATGCCACATGACACAGCATGCAAGCAGATCATCTGCATGTGAGGGAAAAGAACGACCGTTTCTTTACAACCTGAAATTGGTGGCTGCAGAACTTTTGAAACAAATACCTCCACAAATACACCACATTTTAACGGATCATAGTCTGCCATGTGAAGCCACTCCTTGAGTCTTTCTGAAAGAGAGAACTCCAGAGTTTCCATCTGGTCCTAATGTCTGAGTGCCCAAAGCTGTATTTATGTGACTTTAGGGCAGATGCCTGAGCTCGTCCCATCCCGTCCACTCCATTACCCATTCTCCTCCGTGTCACGCAGCTCTTGTGCATTATTCACCAGCCTTTACATATGCACAGAGCGGAATGACCACTTGCATTTCGGCTCCATCCTTAATCATGCATCGTTGTGCCTGCATCAAGCCCTTTTAAGAAGCCAGGCAATCACCATTCCAACAGCAATGCTTCAAATGCTGAGGCGGCTCCAGTAATTTTGCCATGAATCACGGCATGAGTCAACTGGCGGGCAGGCAACAGCGAGAAATAGAGAAGTGCAGACATTGAGAAATGGATGCCATTCACTAATGCACAGATGAAAAGACTAAAAAAAAACGGCAGATGCCAGGAAGGGGAAGAGATCGGAACGAACCATTATAGAGAAAAACGCACCTGTACCCAAAAGGTTTTTTGATAATGTTCGTTTGTTTGTGAAGTCGACGAGGTAAACAGGAAGACTTACCAAGGGCTCGTCTGGGACACAGACGTCACGCATACATCCTGCTCCTCCTCTCGACTCCCAGACTTTGTCTTGGTGCAGGCGTGCTCGCCCTCCCGACCCAATATTGATGAAGTGAGCACAGTAGTGCTTGCGCATACAGGGCAAGACACCTAAAAGTCTATATATAGTTCAGATGAACACAAATCTACACGTCATGGCCAAGTCACAGCCACAGAAAGTCTAAAGCGCTCAAGGAAGGTAATCTTAGCCTTAATCTGAAATGTCTAGCCAAAGCCTGAGCTTATGCAGAAGAATTCATCTGAAGAACCCCAAAGGAAAAAGGGTGTGGCACATTTAAGTGTTCATTTGCATCCCAGCAGACCCACCCTGTCACTGCTTCTCCAGAATGAATATGACGGTTGTGCAAGGATTCAGAAACTAACGAGAGCCGCCTGCTATTCGTGCCTCTGACATCCAAGACGGACCATTCTAAACCGCTACTCGACTTTCTTCCAGTAACTTGACAAACAGAAAAACATGCAGGCAAAACAGTTTGATATAAAAGAGGAAATTCCAGCTGGGTTATACAATGGAAATGACTGTGGGGCAACACGGAAGCGGCGAAGCCATTTCAGGAATTCATGTAATCTCCTGCTAATATCAGGGCTGAGGGGTGGGGTTTCTATAAATCTCAAACAAGAGCTCCAGAAGCCCACATGTAGCCAGAGGAAGCAGTCAAAGCCTTTAAGAGTGTGATGAGCATCCCACACATATTCACATTGCAGTGTGTGTGTGTACGTGTGGTGGGGGGGGGGGTCGCAACTGGCCGGCATGAAAGGAGCATACTTCTACAACAGGAAAAATCACAGGCACATGCATATGTGAACTGCAATGACTGCCACATGCTGCAGGGTACTGCCTTGAGAAAAATAGGGAAGTTTGGAACTTGGAGGTAATTGTGCTTTCTTTAGCTCGTTCTTCTGAAATGCAGATTGCAGCACTGAAGAATGCAGAACATCTGGCCAAGATTAAAATCGCGGCTTCAGCTTCTTTTCATTATTTTGTGAAACACAGCTTATGGCACAGCCAAAGATCCATTTAAACCCTGTTCTGTGAACTTGATGAATCAGGTTCAGTAAAAAAAAGAAAAAAAAAAAGTGTGAGATATATGATTGCTTAAGGAGCGCTACAGCCCTGCTGCTCGTATAAGCATGTGCGCATCAGTACATAGCTTTAGCAAGTCCAGGCCTCCTCCCTACTCCTCTCCGATGCAGTTACACTGGACTACATTCTAAAGAGGAACATTCTGTATTAGCAGCACATGCAAAAGGAAGCTGATGGCAGCTGGTAAACTATGAATAAGCAGTAACTCAAATGAAGCTTCTTTCATAATGCTGGTTGTTGTAATGACAAAGCATCGCCTGTTCTCCCCCACCCCACCCGCCGAAGTCTGAATCATAGCTCGCAATGTTAGCGGCGATCAGAGCGGCAGCTGCCTCTCCCGGCACAGCAAAGGAAGCAAAAGCTTTGATTTGACTCAATTATGCTTTTAATACTGTGCCATGGGTAAATCAGACTGAATGAAAAATGAATGAAAAATCTACACTAGGATGTTTCCGCAACATGGAGAATGACTCAGCCAAAATTATTTACTGACTGAGTGGAACTGATTTGCCGAGAGCATGTAGTAATGCGACTGAAAATGACACAAAGCTATATAGCTATATACACACTTTACCATTTAATAGTGTGGGGTTAATAAGATGTTTATGAAAAATCTCTTATGCTCACCAAGGCTGCACACATCTGATCAAACATACAGTAAAAACAATGACATTGAAATATTACAATTTCAATAATATATTTTGAAATGTAATTTATTCCTGTGATGGCAAAGCTGAATTTTCAGCACTCATAATTACAATTTTCAGTGGTCATTCAAATGCTGATTTGTAGATCAAGAAACATTACTTACAGCTGGTTAATATTTCTGAGCAAACATTTATCTCGTAACATTATAAATGTCTTTACGGTCACGTTTGGTCAATTTAATGCATCCTTGGTGTATTAAGTATTAATTTCTTTCAAAATTCTTTACAAAAAGAAAAACATATAACTTCAGAGCTGTATATTACATAGTTAATATGTTTTATATTTCAGTTAAATAACTAATATATATATATATTTCATATGAAAGCCTGTCTAGTGCTTAACTAAGGACTAATTATTTCCTTAGGAAACACTGATGGAATTATACTCAACAGGTTCATTCCTGCAGCTTGCTCTCCCGCCCTCTCTCTGTCTCTCACCCTTTCCATTGCGCTTTTTGCAGTTCTTTCCGTTGGTCAAGTCTCTGTGCCATGCATTCTTGGGATGCCTGGTACATATGGTATAAATTCCATTCTGTCTGCAGAGGCCCTCCATGCTGTCTGAGATACGCCGTTCTGGACTGACTCCACCCTCCCACAGAGCTGGGCTAGCTCACACTCTGTACTGTTGAGGTGAACTAGCTTGGCTGCCTTAAAAGAGAGAAAGAGACAGAGAAATAGCCCACAAGTGAAGTCAACAGGTTTTAAACAAACCCATTTTTCCATGTATAGAATGAATGAACTCGTTATTTAGAGTTCGGGGCATCGTATGTGTGTGCCGCCTTGTATGTCGAGGACAGAAATTCAGTGAAGAACAATAGCACAAAACCCCAAACTGGGTCACTTACATGGCAGTGTAGAGCACAAAGCCTGCAGCCCATTTAATCAAAGGGAGATTATACAGGTCCCTCAGGGTAGACAGCAGAAGCAAACTCACTCTAAAAGTCTAGAAGTCTCTGACAGTGCCGAATCATCACAGCGAAAAGGTATTGCAAGGAATCTAACTGCGTAATGTTACTGTGGATGAAAATGTTGACAGAAGCACTGCAGGCTCACTTCCTGAAATCTCGTGGCACAAACCGCCTGAGTGTCCAGCATTTGGTCCCACAGGACTGCGGGGCTGCACAGACGGGAAGCTCCACTGTCCTTGAGACAACAGCAGACCTTCTTCTGAGATCCTCCCCTCCCACACTCAAGACAACTACAGCCACCTGCCAAACAGGCAAATCACTGTCACAGCCGAGCTTCATCTGCAAAAAAAAACCCACTCACAGTCTGTGCGGCACGATACCGCACCAATTACGGAGGCAATGGTGGAATGTACGCCAAGACTGCAGAAAAACCACTTTAAAACTCTCAAATCTCCACAAATGAGAGTGTAAAAAAATCTAAATGTCAAAGAGGCCTGCAGAACAGTGAAAATGTGTAACGCTAAGGGTGTGGTTCCAAAACTCTCCATATGACGACATTTCACCTCATATGTCCACAAATGCAGTTGTCGGAGTTCCATGTTATGGTCTGTTCGTCCACACATATCTATTCATGAAATTCCATGGGGCCCAACGTTAAAGAGGAAGCAAAAATATGAACTAGGCCTCACAGTAATGCCAATAAATGTCAAAAACTAAATGGAGGAAGCATTTGAACAGCAGATACACTGAATAGCAATCAAACATCCTCCTTAGTGATTTCTCCATTCAGTGCACGAACTGTCCAGGGAGTTTCAAACTCCTCTGTTATATTTCGGTATCTTTCCAGCCACGCTCGAATGAAGAATAAACTCATTTAGCAGTGAACGCAAGTGCAAGACCAGACAATGGGTTCACAAAACAAACACTCCCGCCTTTAGCTGCACATACACTTGAATCAGGAAATAAAGAGTTGCTCTTACCGAATTCATTGCTTTGAAAAGACTGCAAGAAAATTATACCTGAACACATAGATCTGAGATGTCCAACCTTTCTACAGATAGTGATTACCCTGGGCAGGAGAACAGATGTTCCTTTTTCCATAAACTGCACTGTGCTGCTTCTTTAATGAGCTACTTCAATCTGAACTTGCTTATTTAAAAGTGTATAAAAATGACATGCACGTCATTTTACAGCCCTTAATTTATTCAGACATATTGACTTAATTCAGGGTAGACGCCATTTAATTTTTCACAAATGAAAACAAGGCTGCAAGAGAAAAATTTATAGGCTGTACTGTTTTAAGGTTGTACGCCAAGTTCATAACACATTTTCAAGAGACAAACAATGTTGCATCAGCTGAATGATCAAGACTGAGCAACAGAACAATGCATTAAATGGACCTCCGTATAAGCCGTATTTTTTCATTCAGGAAATATTAAATATGGCTCTTACCCTAATAACTATTTCTACCCTAAATAAGGTACATTGACAAAACATACAACACACTTACACTTCTGGAATTTGAATGGAAACAATTATTCTGAAAAATTAATTCTTAAGTTAACGATAGAATACAGATTTATTAAAAATAAGAAAGCCAAACTCCATTTTTAAAATGTAGTTTCAGTGCATTTAATCTCATTTATTAAAAAACTGACACAAATATGCATACTGTATCATTCAGTCATGTGACAATTTCTTGCTTTTCTTATTGTAAATCAATGAGATTTCATAATCAGCTCTCAGTTCATAAGAAATCTAAAATCAAGGAAAAAGATATTAATAAACTAACATTAAAAAGCTAAATCAGGTTATATATAATAATGTGGTGTAAATTAAAGTGACTAATAAAGGAAAATCTGGTTTTAACATCATTATCTTAATTCTGGTAAGGCTGATAGGTAACAATATGGTACGTCATGGCTTAAAATGTTTCTAACTTGAAACAATTACTGGAGCAAGAAAATCCATTAAAACCATTGCATAAACATGAGTTAAGGATATTTGTCAGCACTTGATTGCTTAATCCCATCCACAAATTAAAGAGCAAAAGACATCTGGTGATATGCTGGAACTGATTTGGAAAATACCTTGTTTGCTTTATCATCTGATATTTAATATCCACAATGACATTTTACAAAAACGTTTCACAAACTCTGAACAGTTCTTTGGATTTTATCAAATATCATATTTTTAGCTTCTACAATTTTATTATTAATTATATTTGATATCAGTTCTTACACATCACCCTCACCACCGGAAAAAGTAATCTCTAACCATCATATTTCATAACTTACCTTCAGCAGTCAGACGTAAGAAGAAATCCATTTAATGACATACTGTTGATATTGGTATGAAACGGAGGTCTTCGCTCCAGATGTAAGGCTATGTGGGAAAAGAGAAAAGTGAGATAAAGCAGACACACACATACAAAAAGGAAACAAGTAACCTAATGAAAAAAAGAGGCAAAACTCGTATAGTATCGCACCGTACAGGGTGGGGTCTTGAGGAATTTGCCATGCTCTCGCCTCACAGGAATCAGTGACGATGTATACGCGTCGTGTCATGGCCAAATCCATGTTTTACATATAACCATCCAGCTACCCAAACTAAAATTTTGCCCTTCGCCATCTCTCGTATAGCACAATCTCCTGTTGCTCCTGTCATTCGTCTTTTAAACAGACCTAGACTACAAAACTCCGTGTATTAGGTTTTATCTTAAAGTGACTGTTCACTCAAAAAATCAAAAATCTGTCCTTTTCTAACACTCGAGTTTTTACAAACCTGTACAACTTTCTATCTTCTGTAAAAACATGAGAAACCGTGAGGCGGAATAGGAGGGCCAGTCACCATTCACTTTGATTGGATCTTTTTATATTCAATGAAAGTGAATGGGGACTAAGGTTGTGTAATATCGCTTTCTATACGAGCCATGCAGGTTTAAAACATCATGAAGGTGGGTAAATGATGACTAAATATTAATTTTAGGTCCCTAAGGCCTATTCCTTGTCGTCTTACGAAAGCTGAAAATATGAGTTTAATATATTGTAACTGAAAGTGGTGTAACGCCCACTGTTATATCAGTTGTCCGTGTTAATACAGTGTTAATTCTCAACGCTTCAGTCTCACGTATTTATATTTACTGGACTTAATAGCGTCAAATCGATATCGCTGCGATATTAAGTTTTTCGACAAACACCTTTGAGCGAAAACTTCTGAATGAGGAATGTCCAACACCTACCTACGTTACTTCACTGGTAGAATTCTCGATTTCTCTCGTCGATCGATTCGTATGTCATAATGGTAAGCGGTTTGACTCCCAGATACCACATAAAATTGGCGTAACATCCTTTATTTTCGCAATGCCTTTTTTTCCCTCATACTGCCTACATACTGTCTACTAGCGGACGGCTCACGCCCTTTACAGCTCAACTCTGAACCGAGCGCTCTCGCGATCTCTTCCAATGGAATGTAACAGATTCCATTCGTTCTGAAGTGGGTTCACACACTTCCGAAAAGTTACAGCAAATGTTGCAACGGTCATCGAACGATTAGACTCCGTTGTGTAACCGAACGCTTCCTGGACTTAACACACGCTTATCAAATCCTCGCGAAAAACCGTTAAAACCCTTATGATTCAGTTCAGTCGCAGTTCAGGCGCACAAGGCAGCGCACACACGACATTTAAAAGCGGCTGGCTCATTGGGAACTCAAGTTCGATTCTGACCTGGGTCGTGTCCCGATGCCATTTCCAGTCTCTCTTGTCCACTGTTAATGTATTACTCTACTCTAAATATCGAAGAATTTAATATAAGCTCTGCTACAATTTAATTTATTCGTCCTTTTGCTGAAAGCCACACCTTAACCTCAAATCACTCCTGACATAAAGAGCTATAGCGCGACTCAGCTAAAATTTCTAATCCTAACCTGCTCAAGACAACTCAACGGAGTGTTACAGAAATCATTAACAATCTAATAACTCAACTTCAATACGACCCCATTAGTCTTACGTCCTAAATTTCACAATCTAGCCCACATATCGCTGCGTCCTGAGTCTCCGCTTCAACTCCCCTCATACCGGCTTCTCTCCTCCCGATCAGCTGGCAGCGCAGTGACGCCAAGAGCAACAGCTGACCAATCAAACACTAAAGTCAAAGAACAGAAGGAACGCCCACTTATGACCGATCATGAATGTCAGGCCTGCACACCAATGCCATGCTCTGAGTCAGACGGGTGTAGCGCACACTGTCCAATGACGCGATCTCTCCCCGACTGGCGTTTCACGGCTCTTCTAAAGAGCAAATGACTGAGCACCTCTGTAAGAAGGACTGGATAACTGTTTTCAGTCTCCTATTAAATCTTACTTCACTTTGATACAATTCAGACTCGTGCGTAATGTCTTTAAAATTTCCACAGACACTGTTTTACTCTTGTTTTTGAGACATAACTCAAGTTGTGAGCTTTTTAGTAGGTCTATATTCATGTCCACATTATTTCCTGTTTTGTTAAAGCCACACTCAGTAATTTTTCCTCATTAAAAGGGTTTTACATGAAGAAATTAATAAAAAAATATTGTTAAAAAGATGTACATTCACATAATATGAAGCCTTATCTGTAGCTTTAAAAAAGCTGTTTTTGTTTACATGGAGGGTCTGCTTCTGGTGGCTGCCATGTTGAGTTCACACGACAAGCGAATATCCCCTTTATTTCTGTAGTTCATTATTGCTATTATCGTATATTTGTGGAATGAATTAACATGGCTTAATGCCAGTTTCTACAATGGTATTAATAAATAGAATTAATCAATGAATTCAAGTTACACAGAACTGATGACAGTAGTCAGGTGAAAAACTTGGTAAGGAAAAATGCTGCATTTCATTTTCTATAAAAATGATTCCTGAGGTTTCTGGTGAAATTTAAAGCTGACTGCCATTTAAGCTATTGCTCATTTTGTGGACGGAAACCCTAATTGGTGGCTTGCTGAATCTAGAGGGATTTTTGAACAAAAATGCAAACTCCTGCCACTGACTGAGAGAAAACCATAGAAAAATACAGGCTTTTATTCTACAATCAGAATTTTAGACCTTGCCGTCCTTTGTTTTTGGCTACAAAAATAGGCCAAATGGAGGAAAAACAAGCAACATTGTGTTCAGGAGGAGGATAATTAGTATTATTACTTAGCGTTATTGTAGACATGGGTTTCAGAAACCCAAAAGCATCATCAATAACTTCACTGTATCCTCAGTAAATAATCACAGCAAGTAAACTTTAATGCTTGCTTGTGTAACCAAAAAAATGTTTCCTCATGTGCAGCAACTCAAGAATTTAAATGCCATTCCATTCATAATTCTTGTACTGCACAGTCAAATCAAACAAATACTAATAAGTGCATGCATTTTATCATGTACATCATAGCTGAGGGCTTCAAGAGAGGGTCTTTTCCCGCATGACTACAGTCCAACTGCCCGGTCACTGTTATAAGGGCAGCGTCTCATTTGATTCCACTTCATTCCACAATCCCACACCACTAACTCTGGGATCAAGTCCGGCAGATCATTTTACTTAAAATTAATTGAAGGAATTAATATATATATATATATATATATATATATATATATATATATATATATATATACATACATACTTTTTAAAAAATTATTAACTGAACTCCAGAAGCTATAATTTTAGAGGTCCCCTAATATAGTTTTAGTAAAAGTAGGAAATACCTAGTGAAGTTAATGCGATTAGATCCAATTGGAGACTGTTTGGTTAGATACTGTGTTGAAAGTGGTGACATAAACACCTTGACACAGCGGTTTCCTGTCCTGTTCCAACATGGTTAACATTTCCTGAAAATCTATTGATTATTTATGTAAACAAAATTTTAGCAGCTTTGGGAGAAAGGCCATGACAACACAGTCACAGTATTCCAAATGGAAATGCAAATTTGCTTTATCTCCACAAGAGACATCCTACATCCTGTTACTTAAGAGACTGGAGACATTAAGTATATCTGGTGTAAGTCCTGGAGGGCACTTTCTCTGCTTGATCCTGATTAGGTCAAATACACTAATGCGAGCTCTGGCCCACTGTCTGGGCATGTTCCTATCTATAAGACACATCACAGTGTTAAGGGACTTAAAACGAACCTCTTCAATTTAGTTATTTAATGTCACCTAGTTTGTCCCCAAGTGACAACATAAACGCAATTTGGGAACATGTTGTGTTAGGTTTATGGTTAATGTTGCATTAATATACCTGGTGCACAGAACTGGTCTCTCCAAGGAGACATTAATCCAGCTCTTAAATGGATTCCAGGAATCTATCGGCCCACACCCAGGCAAGTGCCTTCCTGCATGAGTACAGCGATACATGTCCATGATGAGAACATATTATGTAAATGATCTCCTCTTGAAGAGGATCCTGTTTCTCTCAGTGAGGCATCCTTTCTTAATATATAATATCAATTTATAAAATGCAATGTAATAATAGAAATGTGGCATTACTTTTCCCTTGAAAATTTCTTATGTCTATGGTAATTGTGTGCATTGATCATATTTTCACAGTTCAATAATAGTAATAATTAATAATAATAATAATAATAATAATAATAATAATAATAATAATAATAATAATAATAATAATAATAATAATAATAATAATAATAATAATAATAATAGATTGCTTATATAAGGTATCTTTGTAGAGCAATATTATTCCCTGTCCTGTTGGACGGGTACCCATCATTATGCTAACACTGTCCTTTTTATTTATATAATTTTTTTAAATAAAATATATGATAAAATTATTTATATTAAAAACATTTTAAAATATTTTTTAAAGTAAATAAATTACAATAATATGTATACATAATATAAAAATTAAATATGTAACATTTTTAATTATACTAAATTAAAAGTTTAATTAAATTGATTAAAAAACTATAATACACACAAGAAAACATTTATTTTTAATTCTAATTTTATTAAACAAAGTAAATCATTTTAAAATGTTACAAATCACTTTTTTATTTTTGTATTCCTTTTTTCTTTTTTTTTTACTGTATACTTTGTTTCCTCAACAAATTCTCAACTTGCAGGCTTGACAGTTTTGCAGACGTTGTGCATTCTAGTAGTCAGTTTGTGAAAATATGCAGGTGAATTTTCATCACATGTTTGCTGTAGCACTTCCCATGGGCGTGATTGGCTTTTAGGACGCGTCTCATGGACCTTATGATCAAACAGTTCCACCAACACATCAAATTTGTATTTATTCAACCACAATACTTGTCTAATCAACTGCTTCAATATTCAGTGTATGTTCTTGTTTATTTAAACCTTTTATAATTATTTGCCAGCGTCAGGCTTTTTCTTTGCAACTCAACCTAAAGAAAATGCAATTTAATGTAATGTTTAATTTCAAATCATGTCTTACTTATCTAAATACCCCAACTTTTGACAGGCCCCACCCTGTGTACTGTGAAACAGCACCCAGTAAAATCAGAGTAAAGCCACTGTAACTTTAAGAGCTGCCTTTTGCAAAAGAGAACTGATTAGTGGTCCTGGCAGCCAACCACACAAGCGGCTGAGTAAAGACTCAAGCCAATGAGAAGTCCTGCTGGGCGGAGGTTACAAAACCAGCCTGAACCCAATGACTCAGCATAGGCAAGTGCGTGCGAGATGACACTTAACAGCAATTTAAAGAGCCAGCGCTCACCATGCAAATGTAGGTGAGGGTAAAATACGCACTTTTGAATCCCAGCAGCTGTTCCCCTCCCTGTGAACGTTTTTCGAAGTGACACGGCTGAGCACAACTTTCAGTTTTTGCCCATTTTCTGAAAAGACCACACCTACACACTCATGATAGACGCAGCATGACTCAGCACTGGCCATCACGTCACATAACCGCACATGACTGACAATGACAGTCATGATGAACGCTGGCTAAACAAAAATAATGGTTTGTGATAGACCCGCACTAAGGCAGAAAGGCCAAACACAACAATTATGCATTGCTCAGCGAAATATAAATCTCATGTTTGTTTCACATCACAATAAATATTCAAACAATCACAGGATAGGCATAAGAAAAAGCGCTTTAATTTTCAGAATGTGAATATGTGGGGATCTGAGCCACATCCTGGATGTTGTTCTAAACTGGATAGTTGCAACAGCCAGAAAGGCAATACCTCAGTGACAAGGCACTAGCTATATTTACATCATGTGCTGTTAACCTCAGAGTACATACTTCTCAAGCTGACGGCAGGAGTTCTAGAACAGGCTCTTTGTTTAAAGGTAGGGCTGGACTTTACAGGTTCCTGATCTCACAGGATGTGATGAAAATTGTGGGTTATCTGAATGATACACGCATTGCACCATCTATAATAAAGAGATTAAACAAGCTCATATTAATTTACAGTGTAAAAACAGAATGCCATGAGCATATTAATTTAACATCAAAGCATAAAAAGCAGTTGTGATCAGCATTTAGAGCAAACACGCAATGCATTATCGTGTTTTTTATCATGATGATGTTTACAGGAAATCTATTTGACAACAGGGAACTCAGAGTGAAAATTCTTCAGAATAGGAGGTGTGATAACCGCCAACACATTTTAAAATGATAGTTTTGGTATGTGAGCTTATGATATAAAGAAATGAACAGTGTGACCTGATTTAGATTAAACTGAATTATTCAGCATTCTGTCAGGCTCACTTACCATGAAACAAAACAAGACCTATAGGGCAGCGCATGGTCACAACTACACAGGAAAGAAAATATTAAGAGGAATATTGAACCACTATATTCAAGGGCAAACTGTATTAGTCCCTACAGTTCACAGAAAACCAAAACGAGGGCGTTTGATACACTACTTACAGAAAAATGAATCATTAATCAAAAGGATTATGCAAGCAGCATTATTCATGATTTATTCATTGCTAAAAAAATATGATTAAATGTATGAAACCATTTTTTTTTAAATCTAAAAGGAGAGCTCCCTTTTTTTTTTTAGTTAAATTAGTTCTTCTACACACGTCTGTTTAAAAATGTGTAATATCTCATGATTAGATGTGTATTCATCTGTATAAGTGTGTCAATAACATATAAGACTGTACACAATAAAGAATTTTGTTCTGCATAGTTTGGACCACGTCTTTGTTTTGGAAAATTAATAAGCAATGAAAAAGTAATGTTATAATTTTTTTTTTTCAAGAAATAAAAATAAAAACAATTTATTTTAAAGGTTTTATACTTAATAATAATTTTTTTATTATATATATATATATATATATATATATATATATATTATATATATATATATTTACAATCATAGTAGAGATATATTCCGGTCAATGTATGTATAATTTTCATTTTTTAATGTTTTTTTCAATAAATTATTAGTTAAAGAATGACCATCATGTTATTGACCCTAGTATTTTATTATTCCTTACATCTTTATGGTTTTATGTTACTACAAAGGTTGCAGGCTCATACTAAGTATTACGTGATTTAGAGTCATTACTGTCATTTTTTAGGGTAGAGTTCGCTAGTATTTCACATCGTTTGACCCTTTAAACATGTTGTCTGCTGTTCTGTTTACCGTACAGTAATGTACAGCTGTTTTATCATCACATTTGCCCTACTTATGCTCTATTGACCATGCCTGGTGGACTCTGGTCCTGTGTACAGGCCTGTCCAGCAATGAAAGTTTATGAGGAATTATCTCCCTTTCCAAATGCAGACCAAGGCCTACGTACAGATATGATTAGCCTTGTTCCTGCAACGGAACACACTCTCCTTGACAAGCTGAGTTTCAAAACAGCCAAACTCCGTTTGAGTTAGCAAACATACATGCTCTCAAACCTCTCGCCTTGATTGTCTTTATCAGGGAATGTTCAAGCTTAATGTTCACTAATCAAGACAACCCAGACAACAAAGGAATGTAACCAATACAATATCTGACAACACACCGTGGAAACCAAGGTGCAGCCTTGCAAGAGAGAAGTCGAACTTGACATGTCAAGCCAGGCGAAGTAAAAGTGCACCATTGCATCACTAGTCCATCGACTTTAGCGATTGATCTACCATGAATAAAATTATACAGTATTAATGAACGCACTTCGAGATTAGAGTAGAGCTCTGAAATGCTAAGATCATTTTATAACTTGGACCCTTGGAGTTGTTGCATCACTGCGATGCTAGCAATTAGTGAACCAGCACAGTGTTTTCGAGAGTACCATGGAATCAACAGCAGGTTATGTAATGGCCCTGATGGCTGGAGGTGTGATATGAGTTAGTTAAGCATGTGACAGTGATTTAGGTGTGTGTGACCCACATTCACTTCCCAGCAGCCTTTGCCCACTTGGCCACCCATGTCATGCTGTGCACAATATATCTTCATTTAATATGAGCAAACAAAAATCAGTTACAGCTGACTCTTAGTTGACCTTGGAAACGTGTCACAAGCAATTGTGTCAACCGACAACACTGTTTGTTGTGCGCACGCTGTCGCCACTGAGGTCAGCCTATATTCAAGTAAGGCTTCCCTCCCAGAAGGGTAAAGAGCTCAGCCTGTCCTTAATACACACGAGCACCTGTCTAAAAAAGCAGCCATCCTCCCAACACACCTGCCAGTCTTACAGTCTGACACAGATCCAGCAGTTCGCCCAGCTGATTTTCCACAAATAGAGCATGGCGTTCCAACTATAGCACAGTGCTCTGCACATTAACATAACCTGGCAGGCTGGGAAGGAAGTGCCACATCGCCAAGCAGTGACACTGCACCGCCCCACCATATCTCACCCTGAAAGCAGCAAAGACACCTGAGAATACCCATGTGCCCCATCGCCCTTGTGACAGAGCAGCTCTCATTCATATCCAGGGCAATCCTTTTAATCTTCATAGCAGTAACCTGTAATATCTGCTGCACTGCACCTCTGCTCTAAGTGTGGGGTATGAGATACCTTTTCCTGGATGCTGTGGGAATTTTCCATTTGTGGAGAAATGTGAATCTTTTCTCACGGAGATGCTGATTTTCAGGTCTTATTTGAATTGTCGTCTGAACGTCACATCCTGTTCTTTCCATTTTTGTCAAGCGTGACATATTTGCTGAGTCACATCATACTGACTGGTTTAATCTGTAACACTGTGGTCAGGATTGGAGTATAGACCTCAAGGAATGTCAGTTGGATTTGTTTAGTTCAAATATCAGCACAGGCCCTTTGAAAAATGAATGAAAAAATTTTACATGAACACATGGCTCAGTAAAAATAAACTCTGTAGGGAATATAGGAATGAAAAGCACTACAAATGGAACTAATTTTATGAAAGAAATGGCTCAGATTTTTTCCATCGAAAGCATTTCATGAAAAGTTCACGTCAAACCCATATGGACATGAGTGGAAGGATTGTTTATATATGTGGATAAAGGGATTCACTAATGCTTGTGTGTGAGTTATACAGTGGGTCAAAGGTCAGTTTTCTATTGGTTATTTTAGGGAGCAATCTGATGAGGTTCATTTCTGAGGACCAGGAGCGCAAAAATTAAATGAAATAATTACTTAACATATTAATTCAAAAATAAAAATTAACATAAAAATTACTTTCAGTAAGTATTTTACTTATATTTACAACTCTTTGTAAAAATCTTTTAATGTTTTATTCTTAACTAACATTAACTAAGCATTTTGTTTTAGAGCATTTTATTTATTTTAAACAAAATCAATTAATTTTAAATAGCTTTAATCAGGTTAAGTCCCCTTTATTTATATAGTTGTTTTAAAATAACTTCAAATAAATAGACAGATTTAATTTTAATTAATAATTAAAACATTAACAAAAAAATAAATAGCTTTACATGTGTATTTAGTTTTCTATTTCTAAAGTGATTTATCTAAGATTTTATGTTACAATAACTACATTTTTAAACTAATTAAATCAGTATATTTGAATATGTCTGTTTTTCAGTTATTTTATTTACATTTTTGTCTATAAATGAATGCGTAGGTAATTGATTAGTTTTGATTTTAATTTTAGTTGCACTAGTCCACTATACATCTCAGGCAACCCATTTTTCGGGATATCTAAAGATTTTTTTAACTTATATGTAGTTTTATTATATTATATTATATTATATTATATTATATTATATTATATTATATTATATTATATTGTATTGTATTGTATTGTATTGTATTGTATTGTATTGTATTGTATTATATTATATCACCATAGAGTGCCTTTCAACCCTCACAATACTCAAAAATTTTGGTTTTATTTCCCATTCACTTTATGTTATGTCATAAATAGTATACACTTAGAACTATAGAAGTACTATAGAAGCATATTAGCTGAGCTCCCACACATTTTTTTTTTTTTAGATAATTATGGGCCATTATTCGAAGCATAAACCATAAGATATGTCCACCCTGTCATGGGCATATATATTACTGTTAAATATATTTTCATTACAAAATTAAGACGCAAATAATATTTTCTGAAAGGTATGATGTCCCTTTCCTCAACAGGGTTATTTGTTTGCTTTCAAATTATAACTACATAAAAGCTTTTATGTAAACCATGTGTCTTTAAAGAAACTCATACAGTTCTCACAGGTATTTTTTCTTATTTGGCGAAAACTGTGATATTTGGATGAAGTTTTTTGTTTGCATGTTATTATGAAGAGAATATGGTATATTTAAAATTACATGTTTTGAAAATACTGTATTCTAATCACTTTTGGCATATTTTATGCCGACAGGGCAGACATGTTTAGCTTTGGCAAAGCAAGTAAGCCAACTCTGCATGACTAAGAAAATTTGTCAATTGAAAAGTCACCAACTTATTCACCTAAGCCATTGAAGAGACAAAAAATCTGTTGTTCTGATGTCACTAAAGGGGATGGGCTTTTCTTAAAGGGACCATTCAAGGGACATGGACAAACACTTATTTTTTATTAAATAAAAATATTGTTTTTATTACCAAATGATCAATACTCAACTCTTATTTAACAAAATATTAATAGGAGAACAAAATGTAAACATTTTATGATTTGATAATATTCTACTATCATTAAAATTTAATGAGCAGTGCATGAAACAGCAAAATAACAGACATCCTTTTACACAAAACTAAAAAAATAAATAAATAAAAATGAGAAAACGTATCTAAAGAGCCAAGTAATGCTTTTGTTATGAATATAAAATCTTAGCCTAATATAACACACCCTTTCATAGTAATTATTATGTTAAGTTATCATAGCAAATGAGTTATTTATGTACAGGACACTAAAAGGCACCCTACAGTGATATTCACCCATATTATATTATATGTAGCTCAAATGCTTTGAATTCCTATGGGTGAGTTTAAGTCTCAATTGACCCCTTCTCTATAATTCATATCACGTTTGACCTTGCAGTTGCCCTAGGCTAATATCACATGCTATAAAATAAATAAATAAATAAATAAATAAAATTGCAAGGGCATCTTCTAACCTCTGCGCCAGTGGTAGTGGTGCTTTTTTCTGGAGCATTCTTCAGAAGATATGAGAGAGACCGGAATGGGCAGTGAGACATCCAGCCAAGGCCATTTCATGTGGAGGTAATGAAACACAGCATCTAATAAGCTGGGAGACAAGCGCTGTACTTTTCCAGGTCCTATGCCCTGATGGCCATGCGAGTGAGGGGCCAGGCCCACCCCAGCCCACTTCATCGCTTTGTTATGAGGAAGAGAAGCGGAAAGGTGCTGCCCTGCGGACAGAAGACACAGATGTCTGATGTATCCAGGGTACCCGGCCACCCTCCCCCATATCCTCTACAGCCAGAGGCTGACATCCCAAGGATGGCAGCCAGGAGCTGTGCAGTCCCTGCATGTTTCCAATAAATCAGACAGATTAATTACGTAGTCAGGCATGTGAGTGCTACAGGTCCGCATCTAAAAAGAGGACAGCACTATAATTGGCAGTGTGCATTAACACAGTGCCATACCTTCCATCCAAAAGCATGACTTACACTCACTGAGTCACTGATAATGTACAGAAGTAATGTAAATTATGCTTCTTATTACAATGCTACTCACCACATAAACAAAGTGAACATAAAATATTGATTTGAGAGCTGTATTATGTAACTTTTTTTGAGGAAAGTTTGTTGTCATAATACATGAGAATACATTTTTGAGAATATTAATAAAGGGATAGTTCACCCAAAAATGAAAAAAATTCTGTCATTAATTACTCACCCTCATGTCGTTCCAAACCCGTAAGATCTTCGTTCATCTTTGGAACACAATTTACAATATTTTTATCTGACCCTGCACAGACAGCAACATTCAAAGCTCAGAAAGGTAGCAAGGACATCATTAATATAGTCCATGTGACATCAGTGGTTCAACCGTAATTTTATGAAACTACAAGAATACTTTTTGTGCACAAAAACACCCAAATATAATGACTTTATTTAAGCTATTTCTTCTCTTCCTCGTCAGTATTCAACATGTGTTAATAACAGTACCATGACGCATTAAAAGTTAAACCACTGATGTCACATGGACTATTTTAAAAATGTAATTAATGACAGATTTTTTTTTAAGTGAACTATCCCTTTAAAGACCAGATAACTTTGAACAAGTCTTTATTATATTAACGTTACTGGAAGTATATTTGTTCATAATTCAGAACGTTTTGAGAACATTTCCTGTTAGCTGAGATACCTGACAACCAGGGAACCAATTAAAAAAAAAAATTTCATGTCAAGGATTTTTTGCTAAAGTTCCCATTAAGTTATGAAAAAAATCTGAATTTTCTGTTCAAAATGTTGAGTTTTTAAAATGTTTTAAATGTAGGCTATAAATGTTTTTCCCCTTGGTTACACAAACGTTAAGAAAACATTCAGTTTTATCATTTTGAAAACATCATAGGAATGTTCCTTCAAAATGTTCTCTGTGCATTCCAAAACAAGTAACATTAAAAAAAAAAAAGTCCAACTAAAACATTTCAGGAAATAACATTCCATGAAAGATGTGTAACTAACTTTTATGAGAATGTTATTAAAGATCAGACAACTTTCAACATTTGTTCATAACTTGTTGAATGCAGTGACTGACCAATCAGAGTTGAGTATTCGTGTAAATGCTGAAATTTTGTTTGATTGTCTAATCATGTAAAATGCATTAACTAAACATGTGCGATGCATTCCCTGTTTGCAGTGTTGTCCAATCCTGCAATAAAGGAAATAGAAAATGATTTCCTCCTTTATTAAAAAGCAAAGGCACTATTAAACTTTGTTGTATTATTACTTTACTTGTTTAATCCTATCTCTTTGGAACTCTCTGTAACAGTGGAAACTAATGTTCCGCTCTTTTGGCCTGTGCCTGGTATATCTGATGACAGTCAGCAGTCAAGTGCCCACAGATCATGCTACACAGGCGTGAAGTTGCACAATGGGAAAAAAACCTGATGCAAGTCTCCACCAGAGAGGGCAATACTACCACGTAGCCTCTGGTAAATGTAGCCAGCTTCTCCTTCTTCTTCCTCAACCAGCCGTAAAATGGCAAAGAATGCAATTCAACCACGAAAGTTGGAAGAATGTGAGGTCCTAATCTGGCCTCCTTCAGACAAGCCAGGCAACCTGTCACCCTACATTACATCTCCTGCCATCAGTCCTCCTCATGTCTCTGCCCAGGGGACAGGCGTTAACCAGCTCTTCTCCGAGTCACAGCCAACTATACTGAGAGATTAAAGCAGATTTAGGTATGGGAAGAGAGAGAACGAAAAAAATAGAGCAAGAGACATACATAATATGTCTTAGAGAGAGAGAGAGAGTTCACCCC
The DNA here is from genome assembly GCF_018340385.1 of Cyprinus carpio. Lineage (NCBI taxonomy): Eukaryota > Metazoa > Chordata > Actinopteri > Cypriniformes > Cyprinidae > Cyprinus > Cyprinus carpio. The sequence goes on from NC_056611.1 coordinate 17,597,273, forward strand.
ACCTAGTACATCTGCGTCATGCACATGTGAAGAATTTGCCAAAGGCTTCTGCAAATATTTGCTGCTTGAGCTGGGAAATGGTCACACCTGGGTAGCAGTGACAAAAGGGCAGGTCAAATAACACAGGTGCTGTACTTCTCCAGAGTCCAGATTACATCAACAAAAACACACAAAACATCAGCCAGAATCATGTGGCCTTTGGTTCTAACTTCAACTTTAAGCTCACCTGGAACAAATCTATCCAAAAACGTGAGCTATTCAATGCCTTTCATTAATGTAGAACATGGTGTGCGGATGTGGCCTTTCTTACATCACCAAGTGATGGGTCAATATTGCCCACTGATGACCCACTAATGATGTGCATCCCTACCGTGCTGCTAATTCACCCTTGTAATGCATAAACTGTATGCTGTTGGAGAGCTTCTCTGAACTATGACATGGTTAAAACCAATCTGTGAAGCCCCATTCTTTTATGCAGGCCGGGACAAAAGCATTGTATGAATTTGGAAGCGGAATTATTTAGGCTACATGTGTCATGTTTCAGCTTAAAAATAGGTGCTAAATATAAACTCGCTTTCCGAGCCAAAAGGAGTGAGCTCTGCGTCATGGTAACTGTCACTCATGCCTCCACTGCCTTTCCATAGTCTCGGCCTGTTTCCCATACTGCCATCCAGAGGTGGACAAAGTACACAATTCCATTACTTGAGTGAAAGTACTGAAGTACTTAAGTACCAAAAGTAAATTTCCTTTTTTATGTCGACACACTGTTTTGCTTTTTATGTAATACTTGCAATACCAATATGTCTTTGAAGCAACTTACAATATATTTTCTTAAGTACCAAAAGTAAATTTCCTTTTTTATGTCGACAATGAAAGCTTTTAGAATAAAAACAAATGAAACAAGCTAGTTCTTTGAAGCAACTTACAATATATTTACACAATTTTGCAAAATCAGACAATACTGTGTCTATTATATGACACAAGATTAACTTATTACTGAATTGCTGTAAATAAATATCACATTTGCAACTGGTCAGTGTTCCAAAAATGCTGGGAAATCACTTCACGTAGCCTTACAAGAGTGATTACTGATAGACTGTCTGAAAAAAGTGTCATGGTTTGGAGAAGAAAAAAAAAAATCACCCACTGACTTTCAAAGTTAACAACTTTCTACTTCGAGGACCTTGATAGAAATGTAGGCTAGTGGAGTGAAAAGTATGATATTTGTCTTTCAAATGTAGTGAAGTCATAAGTTTCCTGAAAAAGTAATACTAAAGTAAAGTACAGATACTCAAGTAAATGTACTTCGTACTATCATTACTAAAATTACTAAACTTAAACAATAATCACAATGAAAATACAAATGATAAAAACATTCAAAATATTATAAATACTATAAAAGTATATAAATAATATTAAAATAAGATTGTAACACACACTATAAGGCCAAAAGTATTTAGGCTAGATATTACACTGCTTCTAACGTTGCTAACAAGTGCATAAAATCAAATGTACAGCCATATAATCCTTAGACCAACAATTACTGTACCAAATTATTGCAGATAAATGTTACCTTTAACTTGTCACTTGTACAGGACCCTCAAAATTGCCTTACTTATCCTTTAAGAGTGCATATAAGTACCTTAATGGTAGTAGTTTCTGTGACAAAATATTTAGGATTGGAAAAAATTGGTTATAAATTTGTTGTAGTTTAGTTAGGTACCTATAGGTAAGCATATTTATTGAGGGACCAATGATCTAAATATATATTGATTACTGCTCCGTTTTCAACTATTATCCACTAGATGGCACCCTAAGGCAGTTCTGTAAAGATGCTGGAATTTATCAATGTATGAGTAATGACGAAAGCAGGAGCATATATTGACTATTACTTTAGCTTAATTCTTGCTATATTTACAATAAAAGTTGATTGACACACAGTTTTAAGTTTTGGTTAATTCTTGCTATATTTACAATAAAAGTTGATTGACACACATATATACATATATATGACAAAATATTCAAACTGAATTTCACTGTTGACTGTTTGCAGAGTGTTGTCACCGATAGACAAGGTAAGTAATCAATTCATAGTCCTATTAGGAGCTAATGTTATAACCTTAACGATTATTAAAACTGATTAAGGCATGCATAATCGATTATCAAAACAAATGTTTGGGAACACAAAACGGCAATTAAATTACAGTGCTAAATCTAAAAAGGCAGGTTTCTGGTCTCTAGGACATCTCAGTGGAAATGAAGACACTACTAAAAGGTTTGGGTTCAGTAAGATTTTTTTTTTTTTTTTTAAGAAACGAATACTTTTACCCAGCAAAGACGCATTAAACTGATTGAAAGTGACAGTACATACTTTAATAACGATTTCTAATTCAAATAACGGCTGTTCTTTTGAACTTTCTATTCATCAGACAATCCTGAAAAACATGTATCATGTTTTCCACAGAAGTATGAATCAGCACCACAATCGTTTTCAACATAGATAATAAGAAATTAGTCTTAGCATATTAAAATGATTTCTGAAAGATCATGTGACACTGAAAACAAGTATAGATGCTGAGAATTGAGCTTTCCCTGACAGGAATATATTACCTTTTCAAATATATTAAATTAGAAACTAGTTATTTCAAATAGTAATATTTCACAACATTACAGTTTTTACTGTATTTTGCAGAATATATGCAGACGAATGCAGTCTGGGTGAGCAAAAATGTTTCCAACCACAAACTTTTGAACAGTACAAACTTGCAGTCACATTACAATCTTAAGCATTTCATAACATATGCCAAGCCTGTATATTAAAAATGTTTTTCCAGGATGATACTGACTGGAAAATTGACGTTTTGGTATGTAGGTTAATTATGAAGAATAAAGCCAGAGGAAGAGACCATTTTGAACTGCAGAGACTGTCTCGGTCTCTCTGAGCTCAGGCTCCAGGCTGAAGCTATATTTGGGGCTGTCCAGTAAAAGTGTGATCATGCCTTGAATTAACGGTGTGATCAAATAGCGTGGAGCTTTGTGACTAAATGCACATGCTAACAAATGCTTCAGTTTTGCAGTCATTTTTGTGAGTCTGCTCTCAGGAACAGTTGTGGGAGTAAATGAATTCCCATTTCTGTTTCATGCAGTCCGTTGCATAACCTATAATTCTGAAGCCCTGTTTACTAACAAAACCTGACTCGCATACATTAATGTGTTTAGCCAAAACCCTTTAATTAAAGCACCCGTGTTCACAGACACCAGAAACACATTACAAAAATCTTTGAGATGGAGATAGGAGAGGCAGAAAAGAAAAACAGAGGGGAAAATAAATCAGTGTTGGAGCTCCACCCATGTCAATGGGTGACCAGCTTTCCCTGAAACCTCAGAATGACGTCATGTGAAACCCCAGCAGTGCTGACTGACTCTTTACTCTGAATCCACAGGCTACTTCTTTTACTGTGGGGACATATCTAAATAAACTAGCAATCTATCAGAAAAACAGTATTATACAGAGAAAATTACAGAATGTCACTTTTCATTATCGTATGCAGAGAATGTTCTAATGCAGAGGGGGCAGAATATTACTGACGTCCAAAGCACCAAAAGGAAAGGCCACTATGTAGCCACTAACAGTTTTAATCTTCACTAAATTTTGGAATGAAGTACTGAAACATTTGGACCAATCCCTTTGAAAAAGACTTTTAAAAAATTTAATTTAAGGCTAAAGTATTTACTGCCATTTAGTGATGCAAAAAATATTTTTAATCAGTATTTGTATTATTAAAAAATCTTAACATATTTAAGGTGAATTTGAGAAGCAAAACTTGTTTTCAGAAAATATCTTACAAAATTTAGTGAACCAAAAAATTGCCAGTGGACTAAGAAATTTATTTCAAGAAATCCAATCAAATTTTTTGGTTTACTTACTAAACTAGCAAACTATTATTTTCTTGTTTGAACCACAAATTTGTCAATTTAGCGAGCCAAAAACTTACAATGTGGTAAGAAATTTATTTTGAGATATCTAATCAAGTCTTGTTATCTAAAACCAAAACATTATTTTAAGGATTTTTATTACCAAAGATACAATCAAAAATACTGATTAAAAAGTTATTTTTGCAATTGAATGTGAACATTTGAAACTATGATTCAGTAACCCCACCTTTCTAATGTTCTACTTCAGCTTTAAATATTTTTCTTCACAAAAATCGAATGTTTTTACATCCTCAAAGACAGGCGCGATCTATCTGTTGACAAAGGTAGTCCAAATTCTGAATAGTCCTGAATGTAAACAGAGATATTTTGACTCAGCTGCTGGTTTTCTTGGCTGTGACGAACAGCAGGTCAGACAAAGGGTTCTAACTGATCCTTTTCTGGCAGTGTTCTTGGCTATTTCAGTCTCTCTGTAATCCCAAACAAAGTGAGGACCCTCTGAGCACATCATCATCTGGTGTAGGACCTCTGCCAGTTGTAAATGGCATGAATGTTATGCGAGCAGACAGGCAGTCTTTTGCATGTGCTGACACTGCGATGGCGGAAAGTCTTGCCAGCCCCGCTCAGACCCCTCCGCCGGGCCACCAGCTTAGCTCGCTCCTCCGCAGCAAAGAAATCAGTGGTGGCCCGAAAGAACTCCAGTACAGCCTGGTGGCTCCAGACGATCGGGCCCTCATCTGATGTGGAGAATCCGCAGTGGCCTCCGTGGGCAGTCAAAAGCAGGAAGAAATGTGGGTTGCTCTCAAAAAGCTCTAACGGTAGCGTGGCCTGAGGCTCCCCTCGGATAGGGTCATCCTGGCTGCACACACACAGAACAGGAATGGCCACTTCATCTATGTCCCTCAGTGGATCGTTACGTTCCCAGTATGTCTCCCAGCTACCTGCCCCCTCCGTCGTCCCTTTCAAGCCAGAATGACAGAACAGGGCCTCCTCCATTGCCTTCAAAGAGCAGCTGGAGAATAAACTGTCTGTGTGGACAAGCTCTCCGAGCACAGTTTTATACCTGCAGATGGGATTTAACACAATATCGAGTATAATCATTATAGAGAAGAGCAGCAAAGGAAGAGTTTTGTTTTCATCATTGATTCGAGTTACAACTAAGCAGGCGACCTGTTTAGACAGACCGCAGAAATCAATAGTTCTGGATATGCATCGCTAGTCGGTATGGCAACAGCCCCCCAGATGATTTATTTCAGAAACACCTGATTGTAACCAATCCCTTTGAAAAAGACAAACACAGCTTTAAGTCTAATCTATATAATGCCATTTAACAATGCAAAATAAATCCTTAGTTAACTGACCAAATATATTCTTTATTTTCTCCTGAAATATATATATATATATATATATATATATATATATATATATATATATATATATATATATATATATATATATATATATATAGCTAGCTGTAGTGTCAGAAGGAAATATTAGTTTACATTTTGTCATTAATTGTAATAATCCAGTGAGATTTTTGTTTGCACGAGGAGTCTGACAACAGCCAGTGCTCCACACAGAGATCTGATCTCATCATCATCCGGTCTGTCTGCAATGAAATGAAGAAACAGAACAAACTGAGCCTGACTAAATCTAGAAGATCTGTAGCAACGCGTCAAAGACACTTCAAGACACCTAATTGCAAACTCCCTGAAAAACTGCACAAGTGCAACTAGAGCAAAAGCTGCTTTAAATGCAAAGGATGGTCACACAGACTGTTGATTTAATTTAGTTAATAGAAGTTAATTGATAAAATCTATTTATGAAGATATTTTTGACAGCATCTTCATTTTACAGCATTTTTATACAAGTGCCTAAAACTTTTAACAGTACTTTAGCTTTGCAGTTAGGTCTCTTGAAGCATCTTGGAGACGTCTTCACAGTTCTTCTAGATTTAGTCTGTCTCAGTTTGTTCTGTTTTTTTCATGTCATTGCAGACAGACCGGATGATTGTGAGATCAGATCTCTGTGTGGAGCACTGGCTGTTGTCGGACTCCTGTATTATTACAATTAATGGCAAAATTAATGTTTGGAAATGTAAACTGATATTTCCTATTGACACACTACAGCAAAAGATAGAAATAACTGACTTAAACCCATTTTTTGCTGATGAAAATGCTAGTGTTCTAATAATTTTGGCCACCACTGTATGTATGTGTGTGTATATATACACATGTAATTTCTTAATTTTTTTGCAGACTGTTTTTTGTTTTTGTTATAATAAATATTTACAAAATTTAGTGAGCCAAAAAAAATTGCTAATAGGATAAAAAAATTTTTTTAGAAGTCCTAAATAGAAAAAAAAAAGTTAAGACTTACAGTACTTTTTTTCACACTAACAAAAATACATATTAAAGGCCCCAATATACTTCAAGCAAACCTGTAGAAAAAAAGCTGTTGTAATGGTATTTCAAACAAAATTAGGTCAAAATTAAGTTCGTTTGGAGTTTTTTTTTTTTTTCAAAACAACTTGCCAATTTGAACTTTCTGGAGTTTACTGTGGCTGGTAAACATCTCTGAACCACCACTGGTCCATGGTGGTTACATAATAGATAGGTGTGCTCTGGGGCTCTTCTGTTCAGTCTGTCAAGGTCAGACGTCCACGAGTAAAAACACTGGAGAATTGCCTTATAGTACTGACTTCATAATTCTAATTGAAAGCAACACTGACGCTGTTTTTTTGTTAATACTGTAAAGCTGCTTGCTTTACAGCAATATATTGTATAAAGTGTGACTTGACTGGAGCACCGAATTGTAGAGGTTGTGTAAACATATCCAATCAGATGCTTTCTTAACTGTTTGTTAAGAACTGTCCAGTTGTTTTGTTACTGAGAGGAAGGATGTTCACTAACACTACAACATTGCTTAGGTTTTTCAAACTTCTTTTTAACTTTAAGTGAAGATTGAAACAGAACTTCAGCATGAGTATATCAGAGCCTTTAAAAAAAAAAAAAAAAAAAAAAAAAAACACACTACATGATGTTTGAAAACAAAACTGAAATGTTTCATCATCCACCTGTTTACAGTTTAGTCCATTTCTAAATAGTCCTGAATATAAACCCAGGTATTTTGAGAAAAATTAAGAGGAACAGGATCTTCCCTATAAACCTACCTGCTGAGGCAGATTTTTTGGTAAAGCACAAGAGCCCAGTGGAACGGCCAGGTCGGGCCACTCTCAAACCAGCTCTGGCAGCGGAAAACTGGAGACATGCAGGCTGCAGCCGTCACGTAGCTGGAGGAGCCGCACTCGCCCAAGTAGGACAGCAGGAGTCCTGAACCAGTGCTCTCACTCACGGCGTAGATCTGACCCGCTGGCTGTCGGTACCGAATGTAGCGTACTGCTTCCCGCAGGTCAGTCGGGTCACCAAACTGCTGCAGCTTCACAGTACAGAGCGGCGTCCCATTTTGACTTCGGCGGTTGAAGATCACAGGAAGGTAGCCGTGACTCAGAGCTGCCTCACAGAGATGTGGGGAGAAAAAAGAGAAAGTGTCATGTGAGATATAGAGCACAGGGGTGTTATTTTTGTGTATAAACAGAGCTGTTTTGCTTGAGTCTCATCCACACCTATAATAAGTAGTTTTAAGTCAAAGTAAAAATAAATATTATAACATATACACATTTTAAAGCAGGGCGCAGCCATATAACTCTCTTAAATATATACACATACATAAACGTGTATTTTGCTACCATAATGTGGTTGGTAGCTTTCTTTGTTGCTGAATTGTGTTAACATCAGGGTTGTGTTAAATTCTATTACTTGATAGAAGGACCAACAACACTGCTGCCAAATTCCACAAGTTTCACAAGTCTGAAGAATTCTTAGAAATAAACAATCCGACAGAGTGCAAAATATCACAATTTCCTATAATCTTAGAGTGAGATCAGGGAAAATATTACAAGATTTAGAATATTTAATAAATAGAAGTACACTGAGCTGGAGCTGATGATAAAATTATATACTGTACCTTTTAAAAAAATTAGATACCAACACTAAAACAATAATTTTAAATCCTTAAGTAAATTTAGGCAACACAATAATATACAGTATAAAACGTAAATATTCATTTTGAGATTGACTGGTATTAAATTACTACTGTTTTTAAGGATTCATTTCCAGTGAGCTTTAGATTATATAAATGTAAGGAATAAATTGCACAGGCCCAAAAACATCACAACATATTGTGTATACTGTACCTAAAAAATGAGGATTCATCTCCAAGAGGAAGTGTGCTGATCTTTTTCTTGAATCTCATTCTCAACATATCATAACTTAACCAGAAACTGAGAGGTGGTGCTCATACGAGAAATAAGATTTCAAATCTGGCTTGAAACACACACCCATCCTATTCCTCTTCATCCTATTGTTTTCTGTCATCCTTATATGCTCTTATTAGGAGTACACTAACAAAAAGACTAAAAAAACAAAAATGAAAAAGCACAGTAATTCCTCGGTTCTATTCATGATGGCAAATGTCTAATTGTTCCAAGATGCAAATGAAATGACTTAATGTAGAAACAGGATCTGCCTCTCACCACAGTATTTTCATGTCCCTTACTTACGTCACAGTCAGAAAACACACTAGCTCTTACTGCAGTCCAGCGCTGCTTTACGATGTGCAAATTGGGTGCAGCCTCTCACCTAGCATGCAGTGATCACCCCATAAATAGCATTCATCTGAAACATATGGAAACCAGAGTGGACTAGCTCTCAACCCCAACCAACACCTTAAAATGTGTCTATTTGAACATACAGACTTGCATATTACAGCCTTGAAACAGATCCAGCCAAATCTATAAAACTGAAGGAGAACCATATGCATTACTTCATTGTTCTGTAAAAAAAAAAAAAAAAAAAAAAAAAAAAGAAGTAGTTTAGTCTCTGCTAATTTACATTTTTTTGTCAGTCTAATCAAGACCCAGTGTCACAAATAATTTTTCCACAAAAAAAATAAAAAAAGGCAAAACATGTTTGAGCAAATATCCCACTGACTTCTTGGCATTTGACTTACGACAATTGTCTCTTATATGCCATCTGTCTACAAAGATACTTTCACCATCACTGATCTCAGTCATGCCCCACACAAAAAGAAGCCTGCTGACACACTGATTATATTCTCTACAATGCTCAGCTAACAAAGTTCCGGTGAGCACAGCGTACATTTCTCTGGGATTCATCCATGATGGAGTGTGAAAGCTAATGAGTTTACTTAAAGTTGCCTGGAGCTTTAGGTCTGGAATATGGAGTGAGCTCCAAATTGGGTAAGGAAGAATGACTCACTTCTGACTCTACTGCGAAGAGTCAGAGAGAGGGGGTCTATCATGCATGCTATAATTGAAATAATGAAAAAGTCATGCAGCATCTTCTCTTTAATGCAAAACAGTCAAACAGAATATATTCACTTCACCTTTACTGTACTCCAGTTTCATAATGTATTCTCAATACTAATCTGCTACTTGCCCCTGAGGATTAATACCTGTGCATTTAATTGTAATGCATTGTTTTCTGTTAACTGCTTCAGTTTTAGACTCAAGACTGTGCATAATGCAGCCTTATTTAAAGTACATTTCTTGAACTCTTTCAGTACAGTAACAATGTTTCACATGTCTGTTAAATATATCCCCACCCCATATAACCCCTAGACAGTATACGTGGACAATAAAATGGTTTTACATGCACGCTAATCATCTCCTGTACATGCACAATATATGGACTAGACTGAAAAATAACCTTTTTTTTTGTACCCAAGTACTGTTAGCCACTGACTTTATTCTGACTCCTAAAATCAACAGATGCTCCTTTTCTTAAAAAAAAATAAATAAAAAATAAAAACACCAGACACACACATCTGGATTGGCCTACACATCACAACAGAAAGCTTTATACAGGTGTTTAGGAAACTGGTTAAGATGTTTTGGTTGCAATGTAGTATTTTAGGTGAAATACATACAAAGCGGTCTTTAGCCTCATAATACCCTATAATAGCGAAAATATGAGTTTTATGTGTTTTTTCGATTTTTGAACGATTTTTCATTTTGCATGATGGGATGAAAGGGTGAAAGGCCAAAGGTTAAAGGTCATTATTTTGATATTATGTGTTTTGTTCAAATTAGATTTGTGTGTTTGTAATTCTGAATGTTACTGATGGTTGGTTGGTTGGTTGGTTGGTTGGTTGGTTGGTTAGACAGACGGTTGTATTTCAGTTTTATTTATATGTTATTTATATTGAACAAAGCACCGCAATCTTTACTCCTAAAAAGGGAAAAAAATGTTTCAAGAAGACAATTACCTTTAGCACATTCCTGGTGATTTTCCCAAAAGAGTTTGGAATGATGAGCAGAACTGGACTTGTGGAATTACTGGACGTCCTGCGTCTCTTGTAATGTGCTGCACCAACAACAGCCCAGTCCAACGCCACGAGCCCATCATCACTCAACTGCAAATGATCTCGGATGAAATGTACCGGACAGTCAAACGGCCACAAAGCGCCGAAAACAGTCTGCAAAGACGAACTCATTCGCCAGTTCCATTTTGGTATCGATAAAGACTTGCAAAAACTCATGCAATGTTTGAGAAGGTAGTTTGCCAGCGCTGAGGGTTTGCATATCAAGGCGAGCGCGTCGGATTCACCTTGTCCCTCTGGTTTCGAGTCGCATCTCTCCGCGGATCTCTTGCGCTCGCGCCGTGGCAGCAGCAGCGTGGAGTGACTCTCCGCTCCAAAACACTTGACCACTGGCCAGAGAATGGCCATTAAAACCATAAAACAAGCAGCACCTATCCATTCCAGCATTTGAACGGCTTCTGAGAATGAGGTTGAGTAACCTGCAAAAACAAATAGCCTACCTCCAAAAGCTTCCGATTTCGGTTTAAAAGCCCTACCAAATGACAGATGCGAGTCAGATTAGTGTTAATTGATAGCACAGGTAGTAGCCTAAACATGCAGGCAGCCTCTGATAGCGACTATTTAAACTTGAAAGTTTTGAGGAAGGATGGTTTTTATATCCAGCAATTCGTCGCTGTTCTCCAAGATGGCACGTTTTCACATAGCTAATCAAAATTTATGTCAGAAGAATGTGGTGTGTTGCCGCCATAGTTCAAAATGAAGCGCCCTCGCTGCCTCTCTTTGTGCTCCGAAGTGATTATGCAATAGATCTTCTTTCGCAGTCAACTCTTCACCTGCATCCGCCTGTCAGACTCATGCAGTCTTGTGGCATTTTTGTGCTCATTTCAGTGGTGTGCCACAGAACAGCTATTGAGATGAATGATTGTCAGAGAGTTTTCTGTGTGGAGTCGCATCACACACTGGCTCGAGCCCGTGAATCATCCCTGTTTTAGAGAAAGGAACGCCCTCTCCAGAAGATATTATTCATCTGCAATACTTTTAGGCTGATGCTGTAATAAATCGGACTCGTCTCCTACCTCTTTTAATCGTGTTTCATAACAGCTGTTGTTCATTAGCCTAAATCCTTGGATTACTTAAAGCAAATTCAACTTTGGTAGTAAGTTTTACACATTAAAAATGAACAATTTATTTTTTTAGAAATATTATTAAAATTATATGTAGGCCTACATACATGAGATGAAAACGAAATAAATATACTTGTGTTCTAAACTAAAGCAATTTTATTTACATGGAGCGGATCGCCCCCTCATGGGTGTCGCTGTTTACGTCACATGAACAGCCGTGTTGCATAGTTGAATAAGCTACTATTATTACTACTAATAATGCGTTTAATTTTTATAAAGCACGTTCCGCCGGTGTTCAACTGCTTTACAGAGCATCAAGATCTAAATGAATCAAGCTAATTTAGTAATATAACAAACACAATGTAGGTCACATCACTGAGGGACAAGTGCTGTGACATCAAATGTTGAAGGCAAAACACAGCTTAGCCAGTTAATCAGAAAAAAATAATAATAATAATTATGGGATGAATAAAAATCCACCTATAAATGTACAGAGTGCACCTTTAAGAAAAGTACCTTAATGTAATTCACTTATACTAGGCCTATAAACACACACAAGTTAGAAGTACACAGAAGAATACAAATATTTGACTTTTAATCATTGCTTGCCAGATAAAAATAGGTTAGCTTACTAGTTTCAGAGTGATAAAAAAGTTTTGACAGATTGGAAGTAGGCAGCAAATTGCTTTAATTTAGTTTATAACCACAGAATCACCTTATATTTATATTATATAATCATATTAGCTTTATGTGACCCTCTAATGTGTTTAAAAGTAGTCTGATCCTTCTAAAAAAAGGCAGAGTGCAATTTTTTCTAACTGCATTATGGTTGAATGAGTGGGGGGGGGGGGGGGTTGGGGGGGTAATGCAATAAACAAAGCCTATGTGGCACAACTCCAGTTGGGTGTGTTGCCTAGTCAGAGACTGCTGCCTGGCACCACTTGAGCTATTGTTCTCAGTATATTCTTAATGCCTTAGGAATAGACACTGAAATGGTCCCATTAATGCCAGCATGTTTTTATAGTGCTGCGAACCCAGCGTCAGGATTACAGGCACCATGTGACATCAAGCTTTGTTTGTTTGACATTAAGGCTTAGGCTGGGTTTCTACACGCAACAAAATCTGTTTCCTTTCACATTTAACCTGGTCACTCCAGCGCGATTGCTGCTTTCACGTGGGACAGAGGAAATATGGATTGGGGATTACATTGTATTGTGTTTGGGATTGTTACGAGATGGAGAGATTAGGTAAAGGTGCATGTGGGGAGCTGTTGGATTATTGCTGTCAGTCTAACAAACCCTTCATTTCTATTTAACCCTCTGTTGCACCTTATAGTTTTATATATGGACAATTTTATATGCATTTTATTATATACCTTACCTTTTGTATGATAAACTATTTTTGTTTCGTAGATTTCCAACATGAAAACTGGGCCCAGATCAGGGGAATCTGGCAGGATGTACAAAAATTTTCTATTTTGGGAATGCAGCTATATTAAACAAGTTTTCTGCTATGTCACACCCATACAGGATTCAGTGACAATGAAAGTGTCCTTTTACTATGTAGGAAGTGTCTCAGAATAATCTTTGTAAAAAGAAAAGACCGCCTCTGATTGCCTTGGGTGGACATTGAGGAAACAAAGGATCCAAATGACAAATGGGGAAAGGTTTTTCAACAGCCATGACCTTCAGGGCACAAATCCAACTCTCTGATCACTTTGTAGAAGCCCGACTGTATCACATTCTCCTCTGTGCCTTCGCCCTCCTTTATGATTCAGATCTCCCTTGTATGTGATTGTGATAACACACACCTGCATTCACTGGGCCATATGAGCATGATGAAAGCCTTCTATACTAATGTTTTTCCACCACCACTGCACATTAATGGATCTGGGAAGGGCTTGTCTATATCTGGCCCCTTCCCTTGAGTGCTGATTTCAACTGAAATACTAAAATTGAATCTAAGCCTACATAATGGCTTGAATTATAGAGCAAGTACAACCACATACATTATAAATGAGAAATCTCCTGCACAGGCAGCTGATCGTTCAGCAGAGTCATGCAGATTTAATTCCCAGTGAGTTGAACCTGAACTAAAAAAACATTCAATCTTTCCTCTTTAAACTGAAATGAAATTAAAACATGTACTGAGTCAACAGAAATGTTTGCTTTACTGCACAGTGCTTTGACAAAATGAAAGAGTGCTTACAGAAGGAAAGGAGGAGTTTCAGTTTCCATTTAACCAAGCAGTACCACTGTAATTGTATAGATATTTTTATTTTATTTTATTTTACTTTATTTTACTTTATTCTAGACAATCTATGAGGTGAAATTAATAAAGATTTTTTTTTAAAAAGGGAGTATAAAGAGTTTAACCTTGTAGTGCCACTATAATTGTATAGGTATTTTTCAAATTAAATTAAATTAAATTAAATTAAATTAAATTAAATTAAATTAAATTAAATTAAATTAAATTAAATTAAATTAAATTAAATTAAATTAAATTAAATTAAATTATTTTTCCCATTTCATTTAATTATTTTTAGACAATCTCAAGAATAAATAAGGTGACATTAATAAAGAAATGATCAAATAATAAAATAAAAAGCAGCGAAAGAGAGGTTTCTGTTTGGATTTAACCAAGCAGTGTTTAAATATTTTATTTAACTATTTTTAGACAAACCAAGAAAATAAATAAGGTGAATGAATAAAATAATTAAAAATATCAAATAATAGATAAAGATAGACATACAATTAATAATTATAATAACAATAGATACATTAACATTTTTTATATTATAAATGGTAAAATAGAAAACAGTGGGATTAATCTTGATCACTGTAGTAACTCAAACCTAGTGACATAACTAGTAAACAACACATGCACATACTGTATACCATTAATCATGTAATTGCCAGCAAAAGTGTCTAAGCATCATCATTACAGTAAACAATGAGTTATCTCCATTCCTCCTCTCATATATCACATGGCTGGCATGCTACAACTGTTTATAAATGTTATGAAGAGCTGAAGAAGCTCATAAATTAGCAGAAGAGATAGAATATACATCTGCCGTCTTCATCTTGTTGCTCCCGCTCTGAACACCACTGATCATAGGCACTGTGACGTCAACCATCAAATGCACACGGCTGCTTTAGAGGAATGTAAACAAACATGTTGATAAGCAAATCATTGAAACCGATGATAAGCCCAATAATCCATTCTGACCCACCGCTCCGTAGGCCTTGTTCTGAGTGAAGGTTACAGAAATGTTTAGAATGCAGTGATGCTTCCAGCTCTCATTAAACTGTCTGTAAGAGCAAAGGTCTGGTTATGGCGGAGCTGTGGAGCAGGGACAGGCCCTTGCTGCTGTGATGGGTTTGCAGACAGGTTGCAATGGTAAACAGCTCTGGGTGAGTATAAATTTGAGTATGTCTCTGTGGCGTGTGAGGTATTTCAAAACTTGACCACATCCTCCCTGGTCTTCTTCATGATACACATTTCCTCTTTTAGAGGAATATGTTGAGACCAACCAAATTCAAACAGGTGCACTTAAGTTTCTTGTTCTTTTTGTACCAGTCTTCTGTAAGATAATTCAGACTTATTTCATGCAATTGCAAGTTTATGTCTCACAACTCGGACTTTTCTTCACAGAGTTGTCGGTTCATGTCTTGCAGTTACAAGTTAACATTTCTCAATCTAAGTTTAGTCTCATAAACTTGAAAAAAAAAGTTGTGAAAAAAAATGTGTTGGGTTGGGTTCGGGGACTGGTTCCATATTTAACCATGAATTTGATAAGAAGCGCATTTGGCCTCCGCTTAACGATTTCTGTGTTCACAATTTTATGTGATTTCAAACCAATCAAGTGCAATGATGTGAAAGAGAATTCAGTATTCGTGCACTGTTTTCTGTGCTTCGCACACATCCAATGCGCATGCGGAAAAAAAAGCAACCTCTAATATAGTGTGCAAATACTAAACCAAGTTCTCTTTTCCATCTTCTTGTGCTTGAGTGGACAAATACTAAATTGTCAAAATATCCTTATAAAAACAGTCTGTCTTGTCTTATCTGAATGTAAACAGTTGAGAAAGAAAATGCATGTGCAATAATATATTGGATCTGTGCATTCAGTCTTAAAGTGACAGCAGCATAATACACCTGTCACCATCTGTGTCATTAATGTTAATCAAAGAACAAAAGAAAAAGAAAATTGCTGATGTTGACCGAATAACTTCTGTAACTTTAATGAAGATTAATCCATATTTGCAAAAAGAAAACTTATACAGTGTTATTTTACATTTGATTAATAATGTGTGAAATCTATATAAGTTAACCTAGTTGTTTTTGCTGTGGTATTTTTGTTAAAACCACAGGGAAGTTTCTTTTGTAAGTGTTGTTTAGGCAGCTGGTTTTTGTTCATGGTATTCAGCTGCAAAAAAAAAAAAAAAAAAAAAAAAAGTTTTGCTAAAAGACACAGAATTAATATGTTTGATGTTTTTTTTTTTTATACCTTATTGGAATCAAAATTGGGAATCGTTAAGAAATGATATGTAGAATCAGAATAGGCCATAGATTTGTAAGATAAAAATACTTTTTTATTCTGTGCTGGAAACAGGAATCCACAGTAATAGACTGGGGGGTGTGATGTCAAGAATGTGAACTTTTTCAAAGTAAAGTGCAGTGAAATAAAAAAATATATTTTCTTTACCACACAGTTTTTACAGTATTTGGTTATTCATTAATAGAGTTTTATAATCCTATCTGCAGATACAGATGAGAGTTACTGTCATAACATTTGCAGGCCTCAGTTTCAGTATTCCTCCAGATGCACTTATGTGATAGACGTGCACAGAATCAAATGACCATGAGCTTCTTTAGATCCCGCACAAGCTTCAGTAAACACACATCAAAGAAATGCAGGATATACTTAAGAAGAGAGATTAAATAGAAGATTTCTTGTGCAAACAGCATGAGGTTTTGAGCTACTTAATAAGTTCCTGTTGAAGGTGACATGCTCTGGATGTTAGTGAAACTGTCTTACCTCTAGCAATGCTGAGACACTGCAGGCAGCTGCTTTGTAAAGTATACTGTGGTCCACATCTCCATGGCGACCAAAGACATTTAGCGGCAGCAAAAGCAGAGCGGATGTTTTCACATGCTGCCATTCATGGGGGATTCAAACAGTCACAAAATGTCAGCTGTCATGGAGTCTGATATCAGTCTGTAATGTGAATGGTGGACAAAATATGCACACTCTTTTAATATTCAAGTTGAGTAAAAGTACACAAGTACTTATATTGAGTGTACTTTTATAAAAAGTCAAAGTACTTATCTACTATACCTATAACTATACCTCATTATTTTAGCATTTCAATCATTGCCTGTCAGCTGCAAGGCAACATTTATTGCAAGCAATCGCATTATTCTTTATGGAAAATTAATGGCAAGATCTTAATGGCTAATATGGCTAGAATTTGTTAATTTAATTTAATTTAATTTAATTTAATTTAATTTAATTTAATTTTGATTTGGTTTATTTTTTTTTTATTTAATTTAGTTGTATTTAATTTAATTTATTTTTAACAATCATTTTAATTTAATTTAATTTAATTTAATTTAATTTTATTTTATTTAATTTAATTTTATTTAATTTTATTTTGCAGTTAATTAAGTGCAGTTAATCTTTTAGATTTTTAATAATTGTGAGATTCAAGTATTATTGAGTTTATATTATTTTTAATTTAAAAATATTTTTTCTTTTTGTTTTTATATTTTAATTTTTTATGTATTAGTTTAATATTTAATAATTTAATTTAATTTAAAATGTCATTTAATTTCATTGGTGAATAAGTAGTGAATAAAAGATGGAAAAGTGAATAAGTGCAGTTAATCTTTAATTATCATTCTGAAAGGTAAAATTCTAATATTATAAAATATAATTCAAAAGAATAATTTTATCTTGTTACCAGACTAATTCACTTTCAAAATAATTTTAAATCATTTATCATATTGTAATATAAATACGATTTAAATGAAATTCCAAAATGAAAACTCCCTGATAAAATACAAACGTGTGAAAATGTATGACGATATGGCAGCATTCAAGCCTCATGACACACTCTGAGTCTCTGTTCAAGAAGAGAAGATTAATACACACCAGAGTGATGAATGCGTCTGATGAGCCAAGCAGCAACAAGCCACAGATCGGGTCTCATTAGAGCTGCTCTCCTCCAGGGACCCAACACCCCCACAGGGAAATGACTTCAACCTCACGGCTGCAGCTGTTTACAGGGTAGAGGAGAAAAAGATGAGAAAGAGGCCGATGGATCACATAAACCTGACACAGAATCATCACAGAACAAAACCTACTGTAGTTTGTTGTTTTGTCGCTATGGTTCATCTTTTAAAAAACTAGCTCAACAAAACTGCAAAGATGCATGCTTTCCGTTCTTCCTGTCAGTGATCTTTGTGTGCTGGTAATGTGTGGTAAAAAAAAAAAAAAAAAAAAAACACTACTTCGTGGGCAAGTACACAGTGAATGAATGGGCTGAAAAGGTTACTGTTTGTTGTACAATTCTGCCCAAGTGAACCAAAAGATACAAAGGGAGGGACTAGGACAAAACACACTGAAAGGTCGCTTCTATTTCCACTGACGTATTTGTGTTTGCATTTGTTCTTCCAAGACACTGAAAACAAAAATCGGGACTCTATATTTTTGATCACAAACCTAATATACAGAGCTAATTTGTGACCTGGGTATACAGTACACAAAGAACCAAAGCAGAGGATCTTTAAACTGAAAATTTGTCACCTGAAAATTTCTCACTTGAGACTCTCTAGGTCTGTTGTCATCTTAAAGTAAATCTTCCAGCAAACCATCCATTCCCTGCAGTGTTGTAATGGATTGTATTTCACCAAAGCAGAATCCCGAACTGCTCTGATGGTTGTTTGTCTCAATGTAGCACACGAGAGAGTCAGTGAATAAGCCAAACTTTCATTCTTCTCTTTGATCTTCCTGTCTCTCTGTGAATGCATTGTGGGATATCTCAGATCAACCCTAGACTCAGAAAAGATGAAAACAAAGTTTTATGAGAGCCAATAAATGAAAGCTGACTTAACACAAACTCTCTGATCACTGTGCGTCTCTTTTCTCTGCCTCAGAGTGTTTTGGAAACTTCTGTAGGGGTACAGTATTAAAAAGTCTCACAAATTCTGTTGTGTCAAGAGAGCTTTTTCTCTGTGTGGAAAGCTGGAACAAATCTGTCTGCGCTTCAACATCAGTTATAAAATGTGTGCAGACTGATAAAGGGAGCTGAAATGAGCTGTGACTGATTATGCGTGTGCATGTGTGCTCAGCTCCATAACCTCAAATAAATACTGCCGTCTAGCTGGCTCATGGAAACTCTCCTCTCTAAACAAGACTTCTTTCATCATGGCCTGCTTCTTCTGAGTTTATCAGAGTGGTTTTGGGTGCATTAAGCCTATACTATATCTATCTATAGCATTTAAAGGAATATTCAATTCTTTGAAACATAATTTAATTTAATTTAATTTAATTTAATTTAATTTAATTTAATTTAATTTAATTTAATTTAATTTAATTTAATTTAATTTAATTTAATTTCCTAATCAAAGGATAGTGCATAATTTATGTTTTCAGAATATTCATGATTATTAATTTCTTATAAAAAAAGTATAAATAAGTACAATACTACTTAGTTGCTATAAATTACAATAAAAATGCTATACACTGAGAAAAAAAATGCATACAAAACAAGCTGAAAATTGCTAGCAAATTGCAGAAAGCAATTTTTTGTAAAATGTACTTTGATTTTTTTTAATCTATTATTTCTAAATCATTAATATATTTTAAAATTAATTATCATTTATTAATTATCACATACTATATATAATACATTTTAATATCTATATTACAAACAAACACACTCTCTCTCACACACACACACACACACACATACATATACTGTATATACACAACACTTTCAAATGAATAATAAAAAATAATGTTAAACTATTAATTAATTAATTGTATTTATTTATTTATTTTTACATATTTAATTTAATAATAATATTAAGTATAAATTAATAATAACATTAATAATAATAATAAAAGTAATGGCAAAAGTTATATTAAAGTATCATACAGCTCATGCATTATATTCCAAGTTCTAAACTATGTTTGCTGTCAGGGGTGTTGATGTGCCATTTTTGTAGTCCATACAACTTTTGTAGTCCATTCAGAAAATTTTCAGTGAATAAAAACTTACATTTGGTCTGTTTCTCACACAAAGCTATTATATGACTTATGTACGTGGACATAAGTAATTAAGCTGTCTGGACCACTTTTATAATACTTTTTTAGATTATAATTTTTTAGATTATAATGGCATTATAATAACCATGCAGTTTTGTTGTATGGAAAGATGTGGCTTGAACATTAATTTGTTACAGTCTGCAGATGCATATGCATAATCAAAAACCTTGACGTGAGCTGAACTGCATAATCACATTATTTTGGGTCAGCTGTTGCAGCAAAAAATCTCTCTCTCTCTGCTTCATAGGGAATTATTACAGTGGTGAAAATATCACAGGCACTGGGACTTCAGCATATCAAAGCAAAAAGAAAGCACAGACGTGCTGGCTTAAAGGGATGATTCAGTAGCTCATGCTGCAGTCAGTGTGACACAGAATGAATAACACATCCACTACCCATTCTTTTCACAACACAATGATTGAGATCAAATCACAACCACAAACAACAGAAAAACCTTAAACATGCCTGCGAACATGTGAGTTGTCTGCTCTCCTCTGACAACTGAGCGCTTTTCCTAAATGATTTCTTGGTGCAGTCATGCACTCATGCATATGTCCACAGCACACTGTCTCACCTCAAAACCTTGTGGCTCAGTGACGCACAAACGAAGGGAATGAAAAACAAAATATGGCTCTCGTGAGTGATTCTTGATCCGACGTAGAGCCACATGTGTCTCCCACGTCATTTCATCGCTGAATTTACACTATGCTGTCATTAAGTGATTAGTTTGTTTTCTAAATACTTTTTGTGGGATTTGACTTTTGTACTTTTTTGTGTGCTGCATGACTTTCCCGTGTAACTGAAACAGCCTGTTCCCTCTGATCTGGGATCTCTGTCCCAAGAGTCACATGCTGCCTTATCTGGTGACAAGCAAAAAGAAACACAGACCCATGGGACGCTCACGGTAAGGCTGTCCCTTGTTGTTATACCCTAGTAACACCTGCACATGAGGCAAACATGAGCAAATGTGTCCGGTAAATGTTGTATTTCACTGCATGGTATATTTTTTCACTTCATTGATGTATAAACAATTAAAAAAACACACTTAAATTCAAGATACAGTACACTTAGGTAGTGCCATGCTTCTTTCGACAAGTTTCTCACTTTACTAGTGAGTCGCTGAATCAGTCAAACAATTTCTTCAATATTCATTGCTTAATTTAGGAACTTTGATGCACTGATTTATTCTTCGATTCATTTAAGAATACAATCTTTAAAGCAAATCACTGAATCATTCACTCAACTGATTCATTCAGGAATTAAATACCACTAATTGTATGTTGCTCTGAGACATGCAACAGTTAATAATGTTGTCGCTTTATTTGTTGACAGAGCAAAAATAAGAAACTGGCAATATTATGTTAATGTAGATGAAATATCGCTTAAATATAAACAAGTACATACAAGTTTAGGGTCAGTAAGCCTTTTTTTTTTTTACAGAAATTAATACTTTTCTTCAGCAAGGACACATTTAGTTGATCAAAAATGACAGTGAAGACTTTTACTTTTTTACAAAATACTTATTTTTTTAAATAAAGGCTGTTTGAACTTTCTATTCAACAAATAATCACTGAAAAATATAATGTAAATGGTTCCACAGAACATCAAACCTGTAAGACCTTTGTTCATCTTTGGAACACAAATTAAGATATTTTTGATGAATTCTGAGCTCTCTGACCCTCCATAGACAGCAAGGATATTACCACAGTCAACGCATAGCATACAAGAATACAATTGTGAGCAAAGAAAACTAAAATAATGACTTTATTCAACAATTTGTCTCCTCCGCGTCACCCTGGCGCCATTTTGGAGAGTATCACATACGTAAATGACGCATACTGTTCTGTGTCAGCAGCACCGTATGCGAAAACATTGTTTATGTTGTTCATGCTTTGATCTGAGCGCAAACAACGTATCCGTGTACATATGTTGCATATGTTGTTAACATTCAGTGGATATTCTCCAAAATGGCGCCAGGGTGATGCGGAGGAGACAAATTGTTGAATAAAGTCATTATTTTTGTTTTCTTTGCAAACAAAAAGTATGCTTGTAGCTTCGTAAAATTAAGATTGAACCATTAATGTCACATGGATTATTTTAATGATGGCCTTACTAAGTTTCTGGACCTTAGGACGTGTTAGGACCCTTGCTGTCTATGGAGTGTCAGAAAGCTCTCGGAATTCATCAAATATATCTTAATTTGTGTCCCTAGGTCGAACGAAGGCCTTACATGTTTGGAGCAACATGAGGGTGAGTAATTAATGACAAAGTTTTCATTTTTGGGTGAACTATCCCTTGAAGCAGTTTTTGCCTGTGATATTAATAATATGAATCAGAATCAAACTATATGAATCAGATCAACTCTTACTTTAAAAAAAAGCTTTTGAACCTCAATTTAACATGCTGTTCTTGCAAAGTTCAGTAGTTTCACAGTGTTGTAAGAAGGAAACCACTGAACTTATGATAAAGGTCATGGGGCCTCCAAGAAAAATAATCACTACATTCATCTCCCTGGACTTTTACACAGAGAAATCGACGTCACTTCAAAGATGCTCTCCTCTCATCTGACAGTGAGAAGGGTTTCTATAAATATCCCCCGTGAACACATCCCCTGTGTATACAGCACTTTAACACCACTGCTTACGTGTAGTAGGCCACGCTTAAGATTTCCAGCACAGTACATTGCGCTCTCACTGTTACTTTCCCCTCCCTGACACAATTCCCTTTGTCTCTTTGTCCATTTAATCTGCTTGTCTATCTGAGAACGAGGTGGTAAGCCTCTCCCTTTCACTTTGTACGGCTCTCACATAAACCCAGGTCTTTCTGGTAAGAGATGTTATAGGAAACTTTGCACGGCACACTCTAAATTTAAAACAGGATCCGTGTATGACATCATAGGTGTTAAAGAACTCTCACCAGGCCACTAATATCTTCTCCTGCGTCCCACCAACCAGCACTCAGATACTAACAGGTGAATTGTGTTAGGGCTCATTAGCACAAAACACCATCTGCTTTTCTAATTTCCTGTATATTCCTGTTCTGGGAATAGCAAGCTCTACACCTCCTCACTGCTGGGATACAGTGATGGACAAAACCCACTTCATCCCATGCTACCTTGCCACCACAGTGAAAAACAAGCTTGGTGATTTTTCTTTTTT
Organism: Cyprinus carpio; assembly: GCF_018340385.1. Taxonomy (NCBI): domain Eukaryota; kingdom Metazoa; phylum Chordata; class Actinopteri; order Cypriniformes; family Cyprinidae; genus Cyprinus; species Cyprinus carpio. The sequence goes on from NC_056611.1 coordinate 17,620,225, forward strand.
TTTTGTTGTAATCATAACCAAAAAGAACATTATGTATAATTAGTGTTACAAGACACTTATGCTAGACAGATGATAGCTCCGCTGCTTGTTTTGCTCCACTCAGGGGGCACTATGTGGCAAGAGGACAGTACATTCGATCATGGCAGTAATTGCATGAGCACTGCTGGCAGTAACTCATGCTGTCATAATGGAAAGGAAGCAGCACCTAATGCACTATAAAACCACATATAGAGCCACGTTATGAAGACACTTCCCAGCAATCTCTGCTGAGGTCTTCATGGTTACATGCAGATGGGGATCCAGCTGCTGCGGGACGCTAGCTGAATGAACAGTAAGGTACAGATACACCAACTAATATGAGAGCATCTCCAGATGCTTGTTTTCAAGGCAGATTTACAATAATTTCATTGAAATTCATTAGTGTTCTGAGCAAAACTGGTGTCTAAAGCACAAACACTGGTTCACTGTGAAATAATAGCCATCTGTGTAGTTTGCAAGGCCTGCATTTTTGACTGGGGAGTTTTTTATTTTCTACACTGTAAATAATGTGTGACATTTATGGTTAAAGAAAAATGGCAGCAGTTCCTAGAACTTTGCTGAAAATATATACAGTATACTGCCATTATGTTAACACAAATGACACTGAAATAATACAATGAATAAGAATTTAGCAACATAAGATGTAACATTAAAAACCTTAAAAGGATAGTTCACCCAAAAATGAAAATCTGATGTTTATCTGCTTACCCCCAGGGCATCCAAGATGTGGGTGACTTTGTTTCTACAGTAGAACACAAACAAAGATTTTTAACTCAAACCATTGCGGTCTGTCAGTCATATAATGGAAGTGAATGGAAACCACGGCTTTGAGAGTCAAAAAACATACACAAACAAAACCAAATAAAACCCTGAGGCTAGTGACGATAAATTGATGTGTAAAGACACGAAACAATCTGTCTTTGCAAGAAACTGAATAGTATTTATACAGTTTTTTTTTATTTTCTCTGATTCACCGCAATGTCCGAACTGTCCTGAGCACGTTCTCAACAGCCAGCATGTGACATGTCTTCTTCTTCTTCTTGCTTTACGGCAGATTTATAAGTGCATTACTGCCACCTATCTCTCAAATGGACCATTGACACTCTTTCTACAATCTCAATTAGGAGTGTCCGGCTGTTGAGAATGCACTCAGGACAGTTTGGACATTGCGAAAAAAAACAACAACATATAAATACTGTTCAGTTTCTTGCACAGACCGATCGTTTTGTGTCTTTACACATCAATGTATCGTCACAAGCTGCAGGGTTTAATTTGGTTTTGTTTGTGTATGTTTTTTTGACTCTCAAAGCCGTGATTTCCATTCACTTCCATTATATGACTGACAGACTGCAACGGTTTGAGTTAAATATCTTTGTTTGTGTTCTACTGTAGAAACAAAGTCACCTACAGGTCCTTCTCAAAAAATTAGCATATTGTGAAAAAGTTCATTATTTTCCATAATGTAATGATAAAAATTAAACTTTCATATATTTTAGATTCATTGCACACCAACTGAAATATTTCAGGGTCTTTTATTGTTTTAATACTGATGATTTTGGCATACAGCTCATGAAAACCCCAAATTCCTATCTCAAAAAATTAGCATATTTCATCCGACCAATAAAAGAAAAGTGTTTTTAATACAAAAAAAGTCAACCTTCAAATAATTATGTTCAGTTATGCACTCAATACTTGGTCGGGAATCCTTTTGAAGAAATGAATGCTTAAATGCGGCGTGGCATGGAGGGCAATCAGCCTGTGGCACTGCTGAGGTGTTATGGAGGCCCAGGATGCTTCGATAGCGGCCTTAAGCTCATCCAGAGTGTTGGGTCTTGCGTCTCTCAACTTTCTCTTCACAATATCCCACAGATTCTCTATGGGGTTCAGGTCAGGAGAGTTGGCAGGCCAATTGAGCACAGTAATACCATGGTCAGTAAACCATTTACCAGTGGTTTTGGCACTGTGAGCAGGTGCCAGGTCGTGCTGAAAAACTAAATCTTCATCTCTATAAAGCTTTTCAGCAGATGGAAGCATGAAGTGCTCCAAAATCTCCTGATAGCTAGCTGCATTGACCCTGCCCTTGATAAAACACAGTGGACCAACACCAGCAGCTGACATGGCACCCCAGACCATCACTGACTGTGGGTACTTGACACTGGACTTCAGGCATTTTGGCATTTCCTTCTCCCCAGTCTTCCTCCAGACTCTGGCACCTTGATTTCCGAATGACATGCAAAATTTGCTTTCATCCGACAAAAGTACTTTGGACCACTGAGCAACAGTCCAGTGCTGCTTCTCTGTAGCCCATTTCCCGCACACGCCTGTGCACGGTGGCTCTGGATGTTTCTACTCCAGACTCAGTCCACTGCTTCCGCAGGTCCCCCAAGGTCTGGAATCGGTCCTTCTCCACAATCTTCCTCAGGGTCCGGTCACCTCTTCTCGTTGTGCAGCGTTTTTTGGCACACTTTTTCCTTCCCACAGACTTCCCACTGAGGTGCCTTGATACAGCACTCTGGGAACAGCCTATTCGTTCAGAAATTTCTTTCTGTGTCTTACCCCTCTCGCTTGAGGGTGTCAATGATGGCCTTCTGGACAGCAGTCAGGACGGCAGTCTTACCCATGATCGCGGGTTTTGAGTAATGAACCAGGCTGGGAGTTTTTTAAAAGCCTCAGGAATCTTTTGCAAGTGTTTAGAGTTGATTAGTTGATGACTCCCCACTCAGATGATTAGGTTAATAGCTTGTTTAGAGAACCTTTTCATGGATATGCTAATTTTTTGAGATAGGAATTTGGGGTTTTCATGAGCTGTATGCCAAAATCATCAGTATTAAAACAATAAAAGACATGAAATATTTCAGTTAGTGTGCAATGAATCTAAAATATATGAAAGTTTAATTTTTATCATTACATTATGGAAAATAATGAACTTTTTCACAATATGCTAATTTTTTGAGAAGGACCTGTACATCTTGGATGCCCTGGGGGTAGTTCATTAAATGTTCATTTTTGGGTGAACTATCCCTTTAATAAATGGAAGTAAAAACCTAATTAAAATATTTAAATGAAAAAAACATCAAATGTAAAGTGTGACACAGGGAATCCTAGGAATGTAAATTTATGTTTTTTTTTCGCTGTAAATTATAAGATGACTTGTTCTTTTTAACATCTGAAAATTGTATATTTAAAGGGATTGTTTACCCCAAAATGAAAATGCTGTCATTAATTACTCACCCTCATGTCGTTCCAAACCCATAAGACCTTGAATACTCTTTGGAACACAAATTAATATATTTTTGATGGAATCCGAGAGCTTTCTGACCCTGCATAGACATCAAAGCAACTACCACGTTCAAGGCCCAGAAAGGTAGTAAGGACATCATTTAAAAAATCCATGTGACGTATATCGCCGTTGCGCTGCGGGCGTCCCGAGTTTGAATCCTGGCTTGTGGACCTTCCCCAATACCGCCCCCTCTCCCCCACACTGCTTCATGTCACTCACTAAACTGTCCCATCTAAATAAAAGACAAAAATGAAAAAAAAAAAAAAAACAAAATAAATAAATAAAAAATAAAAAATTGGTCCATATGACACAAGTGATTCAACCATAATTTTGTGACGCTTTGAGAATATTTTTATGTGCAAAAAGAAAACAAATATAGCAACTTTATTCAAAATTAGTTCTATATCAGAACCTTGGCTCCTGCGTCAGCAGCACCACACGCATGCGTCATGGTACTCTTGTGAACACACCTAGGAGACTGACACGTAAGAGAAGAATTGTTGAATAAAGTCATTATTTTTGTTTCCACTGGTGACACATGGACTATTTTAGCGATGTCCTATGGTACTTGAACATGACAGTTGTGTTGCTGCCTATGCAGAAGTGAATGATCAGTGACAAAAAAATGTGATAAGAGTAGTCCAAATGACATGCTTGTGGGGAAGAAAAAAAACTGATGTTATTGTTATTGACTGAAAATCTCATTCATGCAACATTAACATATGCATATTCAGATTTGGTATTTACAAGATTCATGACAATCATATGGCTACATATAACTTGGAATATAGGATGCAACAGGATACTGTTATGGTGTTTTAGACATGATGGTCTAAACAACCCCTGTTCACCTCTGATTTTTATATTTAAAGAGCAGTTTGAACAGTCTGCTAAACATCTCCTTCTGTATTTATAGTATTTCTGGATTGGAACGACATGAGGGTGGGGTAAAGGGTAAATGTTTTTTTAATTTACACAATTTCATTCACATAATTTTAACTTTTCTTTTAAGTGCTTCATCTAAGCGACTGCTCAAGCGAAATGAGTAAGTCCTGTGAGAACGCATTTTTAATGTGCACAATTTGTTCATCTACTTTGCTTACGTCTGCCTTTTCTACATGATTTGCCAAATTTGTTCTCTGCTTGAATTGCCAAATGTCCTCTGCCTTTCCAAAGCGTGCAGACTCACTATATGAACAGGCTAAAAATAGCAAATGAATTCATATCTTCTCATCTTGCATGAATAAGCAAAACGTGTGTGTTGTGTGAGTGTGTGCTCGACCTAAGGGCAAACTGCCCTTGCCACCATACTGAAAAAAGTGACCCGTCTAAATATATATATATATATATATATATATATATATATATATATATATATATATATATATATATATATATATATATATATTGCAATAATGAGAAACAATGTAGTTTTATGGGTAGACGAGAGTGGCTGTTCGTAAATTTTTCATATTACAGTTCTGCCCTGACCCTTCTTTAGAGTAGCACTTTATCGCCTCAGAAAAGTAAGTTATCAAATTGACTTTTGACCTACATAATGAGCTGTGTTTCTTACTGTGCTGCGTGACAGAGATTAAGCAACTTCCTGTGCAGCACGGTCACTGTCAACTGCCATTTCATTAACCCAGCACATTTATGAACAGCTCAATTAATCTCTTATGTACACAAGCACACTTGTGCCACTACTATGCACACACTCACTCTCACTTCCCCTTAAACAAACCCATACAACTCCACTCACATTCTCATAAACACAGCCTGCTCTTATCTCAGCCCCGTGTTCTTTAATTTGTTTCAACTTGAGTTATTTGTGTCTTTGTTAAAGGATGCTTCAGAGTCTTTCCTGGAGGCCGCTGACTGTATGCAGTTCTCTCACACTCCCTCCCACAACACCAAATGAAAAATGAGACTCCTCTCTGCTTGTTACCTTCCAGGACGAGAGGACAATTACTCTATTAGGACAAAATGTGCATGGAATCAGATCTGCAATGTTTTAAGGTGGTTTGCGTGAACCTTCAAGGCAGTAATGCAAGAGTGAATTAAGACGTGCTTTACACCAAAACAAAGGCCTGGTATCAAATGACCTGAATGCATTCAAAACTCCTCTTAGGTGTCCACAAGAGCCCTCTGTGCATGAGCAGAGCTGTGTAAAAAAGTGCTTGTTTTATGCAACTGTCAAAGTGCATGTTGCCCTTGGCACCAAAACTGTATAAACTTGGTCACACCTAAAATTCATTGCATTAGACAGCTAAAGATCATATGCTTTTCAAAATATCACTTACATTTTTCTGCAAGTTTCCTAGTTTAAAAAAATAAATAAAAAATTCCTTCATCACATTAAAGGAACAGTTCAGGCCAAAATGAAAACTGGCTAAAAATGTACTCACCCTCAGACCATCCAAGATGTAGATGAGGTTGTTTGTTCACCAGAACACATTTGGAGAAATGTCGCATTACATCACTTACTCATCATTGGATCCTCTGCAGTGAATGGGTGCCGTCAGTATGAGTGTCCAAACAGCTGATAGAAACATTACAATAATCAACATTGTACCTTACAACTCCAGTCTATTGATTAAAATCTTGTGAAATAAGATTGAAACAAATCCATCAAGGCATTTTAACTTTAAGTCAAGTCTGTTTTATTGTCAATTCTTCCACATGTACAGTACATACATACAGAGAATTGAAATTGCATTACTCTCAGACCCATGGTGCATACAGATAACACTAACAGTATAGCCTAAAAATCCAGATAGATACAGATCAAATATATAATATAAAATACAACTATACAAATAAGGGCTTGCATCTTAAGGGCATGTAAAAAAATAATAAAAATAAAAATAAAAATAAAGTTAAATAAAGCAGCACAAGGCACATGGCAGATAGAGTGCAAACCAGTGAAGTGAACAAACAGTGCAGATAAAAAGATTGTAGTGCAAAAAAGCTTATTCAGTCCAATTAAAGTGACAAAGGGCTCAGAGAGCAGTTCTTTTATTTAAACTGACTGAAGAGGTAGTAGAATGACGTCAGTTCTATGCTGAATGAGGTAGTGAGCAGACCAATGCTGCACAAAGTGACTGGTACATGTCATCGTATGTTAGTGAGAGGGGGGAGTGGAAGTACCTGGGAATGTGGGATCTGTGGGGGGGTTCATAGTTCAGTGGTGCCTGGGGCGGAAGAGGGAATGGTGGGGGGGGCAAGTTTGGGAGCGAGTTAAGCTTCCTGACAGCCTGATGAATGAAGCTGTCCTTCAGTCTGCTGGTCCTGGCCTGGAGACTCTGCAGTCTCCTCCCTGATGGCAGCAGACTGAAGAAGCTGTGTGATGGGTGAGTGGGATCACCGGCGATGCAGAGGGCTTTGCGAGTGAGACGGGTTCCGTAAATGTCCTGGAGGGAGGGGAGGGAGACACCAACAATCTTCTCAGCTGCTCTCACTATGCGTTGAAGGGTCTTCCAGCAGGATGTTTTGCAGGCGCCATACCACACAGTGATGCAGCTAGTCAGAATGCTCTTGATGGTGACTCTGTAGAAGGTGCACATGATGGGGGCCAGCGCTCTGGCTCCTTTCATTTTGCGGAGGAAGTAGAGACACTGCTGTGCTTTCTTGGCCAGTGCTGCTGTGTTTTTAGTCCAGGAGAGGTCCTCTGTGATGTGCACACCCAGGAACTTGGTGCTGCTCACTCTCTCCACAGACGCACCGTTGATGGTCAGAGGAGCATTCTGAGTGTGCACTCTCCTAAAGTCAACAATAATCTCCTTCGTCTTCTCCATGTTCAGAGAGAGGTTGTTGTCACTGCACCACCCGGCCAGGCAGCTCACCTCGCTCCTGTAGTATGTCTCATCTCTGTTGCTAATGAGACCCACCACAGTCGTGTCATTCGCAAAATTAATAGAGAGGTTGGAGTTGTGTGACGGTATGCAGTCGTGGGTCAGCAGAGTGAAGAGAAGGGGGCTCAGCACACATCCTTGGGGGGCCCAATTGTTCAGTGTGATGGTGCTGGATGTGTTGCTGCCGACCCGTACTGCCTGAGGTCTTCCAGTCAGAAAGTCCAACAGCCAGTTGCACAGCAAAATGTTGAGTCCCAGCTGGACCAGTCTGTAAATGAGCTGTTGAGGTATGATTTTGTTGAATGCTGAACTGAAGTCTATGAACAGCATTCTGACGTATGAGTCCTTTTTGTCTACAGTCATGGCCAAAAGTTTTGAGAATTACATAAATATTAGTTTTTAAAAAGTTTGCTGCTAAACTGCTTTTAGATCTTTGTTTCAGTTGTTTCTGTGATGTACTGAAATATAATTACAAGCACTTCATACATTTCAAAGGCTTTTATCGACAATTACATGACATTTATGCAAAGAGTCAGTATTTGCAGTGTTGGCCCTTCTTTTTCAGGACCTCTGCAATTCGACTGGTCGTGCTCTCAATCAACTTCTGGGCCAAATCCTGACTGATAGCAACCCATTCTTTCATAATAACTTCTTGGAGTTTGTCAGAATTAGTGGGTTTTTGTTTGTCCACCCGCCTCTTGAGGATTGACCACAAGTTCTCAATGGGATTAAGATCTGGGGAGTTTCCAGGCCATTTACCCAAAATTTCAACATTCTGGTCCCCGAGCCACTTAGTTATCACTTTTGCCTTATGGCACGGTGCTCCATCGTGCTGGAAAATGCATTGTTCTTCACCAAACTGTTGTTGGGTTGTTGGAAGAAGTTGCTGTTGGAGGGTGTTTTGGTACCATTCTTTATTCATGGCTGTGTTTTTGGGCAGAATTGTGAGTGAGCCCACTCCCTTGGATGAGAAGCAACCCCACACATGAATGGTGTCAGGATGCTTTACTGTTGGCATGACACAGGACTGATGATAGCGCTCACCTTTTCTTCTCCAGACAAGCCTTTTTCCAGATGCCCCAAACAATCGGAAAGGGGCTTCATCGGAGATTATGGCTTTTATGAATTTGTCAGAGTTCTATTCAGTACATTCACTATTGATAGCAATATGACTCCTGATGGTTTTTTTTTTTGGAGAGAAGTGGCTTCTTTGCTGCCCTTCTTGACACCAGGCCATCTTCCAAAATCTTCGCCTCACTGTGCGTGCAGATGCGCTCACACCTGCCTGCTGCCATTCCTGAGCAAGCTCTGCACTGGTGACACTCCGATCCCGCAGCTGAATCCTCTTTAGGAGATGATCCTGGCGCTTGCTGGACTTTCTTGGACGCCCTGAAGCCTTCTTTACAAGAATTGAACCTCTTTCCTTGAAGTTCTTAATGAACCTATAATTTGTTGATTTAGGTGCAATCTTAGTAGCCACAATATCCTTGCCTGTGAAGCCATTTTTATGCAACGCAATGATGGCTGCACGCGTTTCTTTGCAGGTCACCATGGTTAACAATGGAAGAACAATGATTTCAAGCATCACCCTCCTTTTAACATGTCAAGTCTGCCATTCTAACCCAATCAGCCTGACATAATGATCTCCAGCCTTGTGCTCGTCAACATTCTCACCTGAGTTAACAAGATGATTACTGAAATGATCTCAGCAGGTCCTTTAATGACAGCAATGAAATGCAGGGGAAAGGTTTTTTTGGGATTAAGTTAATTTTCATGGCAAAGAAGGACTATGCAATTCATCTGATCACTCTTCATAACATTCTGGAGTATATGCAAATTGCTATTATAAAAACATAAGCAGCAACTTTTCCAATTTCCAATATTTATGTAATTCTCAAAACTTTTGGCCACGACTGTATATGTGTGAGTGCTGAGTGGAGGGCAGTTGCGATGGCGTCATCGGTCAAGCAGTTGGACCGATATGCAAACTGGAAGGGGTCCAGGGAGGGGGGGAGGGCAGACTTGATATGGTGCATGACTAGCCGTTCAACGGTTTTAATGAGAATAGGAGTAAGTGCAACTGGATGGTAGTCATTGAAGCAGGATGGAGACGGCTTCTTCGGGATTGGAATGATGGTGGTAGCTTTGAAGCATGTGGGAACAACAGCCTGACTAAGCGGTTAAACTATCACTTTAAACTGTCACTTCTGATGAAAATAACAGTTCATAATCCATAATCCAAACTGTTTTTACTTGTAAATGTTGCTTTTTTATGGATTATGGAATTGTATTTTAGCTAGAAGCAATGGTTTTAAGTTAAAAATGTCAGTGATGAATTTGTTTCTTATAAACGCACCTTTTTTGCTTCAAGAAGTTAATTGATGGATTAGAGTTGTGTGGATTATTGTGATGTTTTTATCAGATGTTTGGGCTTAAGTGTACTTTTTCTGACAACCATCTTCTCCCTTCCTCCATCTTCCTCTGCATTAGTCGAAACGCAGACTAATATTTCTTTATATTATCAAAGTGATGATGTCAGTGTTATTGGCCCTTTGCTCTCTGTTTCTGTGATCACTTGCAGCAGATTCTAGTTCCACCGCACTGTAGCACTGATCCCTGGGATTAAAGAGTCAGAACTGGAGACTGGTGTTTTCGTCAGTTGACTAATGATGACAGTGAGAATGGGGTTGTGGACAGCTGGTTGAGTCCAAGGACTTCCTCATGTTTTGCTTTAGCTTGGTATAGAGGCCTGTGGGTTTCAGTTGCTCCAGACAGGGATCATTTGACTGTGAGGGGATCTCCACACTGGGCAGGGTGGAGCTGAATACTGGCTCAGTTACATTACTGCGGCAGCAGACCGCTGTCACTCTGTAAGGAGATCTGCGTCACAGGCTTACACTTTTAATGGATTTACTGCATAGTTTTTAGTCTATGTACCATGAATTATTTCTTTGCAAAAACAAATTCGGTATCTTATTTTTTCATTTCCTTATCTATGAAAAAGCATCACATTTACACTGAAGTAAACCATCCTTGGGAATTTGTTAACAAGTGAATCAGCTGAGAACAAGTCTGGAACATATGTTACATGTTTTCATAATTACCCTTTTGCCACTTCTTAATTATCATAATGTAAAAAAGATGCTTCTTACCACAATGCAAAAAGGTTTATATTACACTGATTGATTTTTACATTTCAGTCAAATTGTTTGTACTTCCAACCAGTAAAACTGATCAATAAATTAATCAAAAGTGATGGTAAAGACCTTTTCATTATTACAAAAGATATTCTATTTCAAATAATGCTGTTTTAAACTTTCTATTCATCAAAGAATACTGAAAAATGAATTATGGTTTTTCTAAAAATAATGTAAAGCACAATTCTTTTCAAAAAGAATGCTAAGAATGAATAAGAATATGAAATGCTTCGTATTTATTCAAAATCATATTAGAATGATTTCTGAAGGATCATGTGACACTGACGACTGGAGTAATGGCTGCTTTTCCATCAGTTATTTTAAATTGTGAAATTATTTTATAATACTATAGTTTTTACTGTATTTTTTAATCAAATAAATGCAACCCTGATTAGCATTAACGTCTTCCATAAACATTACAGTAAAAAAAATGACCAACCCCAAAGTTTTGAATGGTATGCAATTATTATTTACAGTTTTTAGAATATAATAGAAAACACTTTAAAGATTTGAAAAGTGATCTGGTACTGTTTCCATGAGATTAACTCAGTGTAATATTCTAGAAGAATGATTTGCTTACAGGGAATGATGCAATCCAATGTAATGACATTTATCAATGTAAGATTTCACAATGCAAAATGAATGATTCCAAAGTCCTGACAAATGTATACCTGCATTAGCTCGCATGCACTGCGCACTCACATGAACATCAATTAAATCACCCCATGTTTGCATTTAGTTTTACGCATCATTTAACCCTTTTCCTCACAAGATTGATAGGTAAAAAGGGAATGGATCCTTCTAGCTTCTTTTTGTCTGTGCCTTAATGCAATCACTATTCAGAGACCCTTTTATTGGGACGCAGGAATTGAGATTGGTGAGCAACACAAACAGAGCATGAAACGATAGGCCATGTTAGTGTCGCACGGCTCCTCTGTCTGCCAGGTGACATGAGTTTACAAAGGCTGAAGTGAAGTGCTGAAGCTCTTTACTAGAGACTGAGTGAGCAGGAGTGCTTTTAAGAGCCCCGAATGAGGGGTCATTAGCGCCTGAGTAACTTCTTCAGACCAGACTGTACTGCAGCTTACTCTGGCTGGAAGATGGTGTGCTTTAGTGCAGACATGAGCAAACAAAGCACTGGGAATGGCTCTTTTAGCCTATCGACTAGCAGATTAGAGCAGACCTCAACCAACACAATCTAATAATGGCTGCTCTCAGCCTCACGGGTGTTCGATGCCTGCGCATGGGCAAAGCCGGCTATCAAATTAGAACACAGGCTCTTCTGTATTGAGATTTGCAGTCAGTTGTGTCCTTATTATGAGGAAAGGAATGAGTCAATTCATTAATAAAATAAATAAGCCTCCAGAGGCTATTTAAAACAGCTTGTGATACATGGCCATGCAAAGGAGCCTGCACACCTTGACCAACAACAAATTCAGCCATTGAATGTAAAAATTGACTAAACTGTTTGTGTGTTTTAGGTTCAGATGGGAAGCACCCTGAGGGAGTGTGTGGCCTCTTTTAAATGCCAGATGTGTCATTCAGAGTCTGTGTGTCATATTGATAACAAGGACACGCTCCAAGGCCTGCACTGGGTGACGACACAGAGAACAGCAATGCTGAGGTCAGTGCCAGTGCAGATGAAATTTCAGGGCCAAATAAACCAGCCTCTCCGTATCAACACTAGATTATCACTACGAGGGATCTGCTAATCAAAATATGGTATTTCCAGTCTTTGGCACAGCGCATCACAGATTTAATATTAGCAACTGTCAAACACAAACTGATAAGGTCATAGTTATCAAATTGTTTATCATGTTATCGTGTTGCAGATATGGCTCAACATAAATTCTAAACATTCAGTGATTTAGTAAATAAGAAATGGTAAAATAGCAACATCTAACGGCACACATTTTATCATCCAATTAAAATAATTTGTTAGTGACATACAGCATAAATAAACAATAAAACAAAAAATACTTCATAATTTAGTTAAGGATTAATATTTTAACTTAACCTATTAATAATTTATTTTACACTATTTTTATATAATGGCTACAAACAATACTAATATATATATAAAATACATATATGTATTTTAATTTAAGAATTTCTGTATGTAATTTGTTCACTTCAATGCATTATGTTTTTATCAGCATTATATCCGCCACTAGCTCCACTAGCTAAGTGACATAAACTTCTTAATGCACACAAAGTGAGCAAGCTTTCAGCCTGCTTCCATTAAAAAGCCATTCTAATCAAAAAATGCATTATGCATTATATAATGCATTATGAATTCACAACGCTTCACTCACAGTCATTATAGAGCTGCACAATAACATTCACATAATATATGCATATTTAAATCTATAAGACAGTACACATAAGACAATAATTAAAGTATAAAAGTTAATAACATGACAAAAATAGTCGCCACATACAAATGTTTGTATTATCTGTAAAATGCTGAATCATGAACTAGCATGATCTGCTTGTTGGTCAGATACTTGCAATCTATTCTTTGTCCAATTACAAGTTTGTTCGTAAAGGCATGATTTACATTTCCAGGCCTCTTCTATGTCCACCCCTTTGGGTTCCCTCCGACCTCTCCAGTAGGCCAGATGACTCTGAAGCTCTGCCCGTAGTTGGGCTTCATCGAAAGGAGCGACCCTTGTCCCAATGGTTCCACTAGAGCCTTGGTGATAGTATTCAATCTGAAGCAGGTCAATGCATGGAAGATCAGAACTAGACACAGTTATTAGCAGAGCATCAACCAGTTCCTCAAAGGTAGTCACCTGGACCCCAATGCTTTTAGCATGGGCCTGGACTCCTGCTCCGAGTACTTGACCTGAACGCAGTTTAAGGTGATTTAAAACATGGTCTTTCTTCACTTCTCCTCTCACCAGTCCATCAAATAGTAATTTATATAGGCCAACCTGAATAAGATGGATAGTTTAAAGAACATATAAAATTATCCAATATATACAGTATGTGTCAATGATTCATTATAGTGTGCATAATATAGAAAAGTAAAAGGGGAAGGAAAAATCTGTGCCAAAAAACATGTGCCAAGTTCTCAGAAATGTAGTTTTTTTTTATTCATATTTATTTCATATGATTCTCAAAAACTTTTTATGCCATTTTCCAACATTTGTAAAAAATATTTCTCATGGTGAAAAGCATTTTTCCTAATATCATCAATTATTAATTCATTAATATCATTAAGTTTTGGGGAGTCACAACACAAGATTTAGCTGGTTGCACCACATGACTTTGCAGAAAACATTTGCTTAAATTTGAATATGCAGTCGAGTTAAAACATGGATTTTCCAGTGTTGTTATTGTTCACTGAAACTGAAATTAAAACTTTATTTTGATAATTGAAATAACACAAAATATTAATATAAAATATATAAATATTGCCTTGCATACTAAATGATTATTAAATTGCTGAAAATTATTAAAACTAAAACTGAAATAAAATAAATGTTACTAAATCACATAACCACATTAATTAAAAAAATTAAATAGAAAGAGAATTAAAAATATAAGAGTGGTTAAATAATTCTACAATACTATAAACAGATTTTTTTCTTCAAAGATAATTGTAAATGATTACACCAAACTACTTAAGGTTTTACTTTTTAGAATTTGAGGCTTTTTATTATGATATCAGGACAGTTGTATCACCCTAACATTTTTTACTTTATGCCCCCCAAAATAAAATTAAATCGAATTTTTATAGTGTATACAGCACTTGTTATTTTCAGGAGCCCATCATTTTAAATGTATTAGAAATTTGTATTTTAATAGAAAAGGACATAAAATGAGCCCACACCATTGAATATGGCCAAATGTATATGGAATGAAGTTCAGTGAGAACAAGGCAGCTGTTCACAAAAGCACAGAGCAATGATTTACTGCTGTATGAGTGAGGACAAAGGCCATACCTGCAATAAATACCCCCAACTCACCTGGAAACAGTTGACTTTATCTTGTGCAGAACTAGGCAAGGAGTTCTGTTTGCGTGTCTTGAGCTCATTTAGGACCAGCTCCCCCTTCTGGTTATACACGAGTTCATCAATGACCCCCATGACATAAACACCTTCCAGCACACCAAAGACAGGAAACTCTCGCACACGTTCTCCTGAAACAAGATGTTTGAAAATGAAATGTTTAAACCTGATCCGAGTACCAAACCTAACACTGTTTTAACATTGCAAACTCACCTGCTTCCAACAGCGGTGTCATGTGCAACATTTTAAGAAGTTTGATGGCTTCTGCATCTTCTCTAGTGCAGATATTTACACGGACAACATCCTGAATCTCCCGTTCTGGAGAAGAAAGTCATGGATCAGATTACTGAATATGATAGATATATTATATTGCACTGTTTAAATGTGTATCACTGTTCACCTCTTGATAAATGAATTTCCTTTCCGATCTGCACCTCAGCACGTTGCATTTCCTTTCTCTTGACAAATGGCTTTAAAAGACCGTAAACAGTCTTCATCTCACACCAAGACTGGTCGCACAGGAGGGTCACATTCAGATGCCGCTTGAAGAAGCGTTGCATTGGGCTG